>NW_026010984.1:0-2973 GCF_001458135.2 Marmota marmota marmota
GACCCTGTCTGTAAATAAAATACAAAACAGGGTTGGGAAAGTAGCTCAGTGGTTGAGTACCCTGAGCTCCACCCTTGGTACCCACCGTCCCAAAAAGTTGACAGAAACCATCTTTGAGGAAGCAATGTCTGGGGAGCCTGGTGCTATTCCCAGAGAGATGCCTGGTGTCGGGGGAGGAACCAAGGCCATTTATGCTAGAGAAGGAAGGTCCCTAACAATGACATCTTGCACCATTTCCAAGGCAGTTACTTTTACAGAAAATATGGTAAGAATAGTGCCTTATGCAGCTGGGCAACATGGGGACAAGGCACACCCCGTCCTAAACTCTTGGAAAACTGGTATGGGAGAGATCCCCAAATCAGGAAGAACTGAGGTTAAGAGGTGACATGACCTCTCAGATTCCCTGCTTTCCAGCCTATCCTGTGCAACCCCCACACTTTGTTGCAAGACACCTGACAAACTCTTGCTCCTCAGCATTTGTACATGGTTTGCTTTACCTCCTGACCCAGGTAGGTAAAAGGTAATGATTACATCAACTCTGTGATTATATCCTGCAGTCTGTGTCTGCTCCCAACATGCCCTTTCTCATCTCTGATTTTATTGAACATTTCCTGTGAGATTCTGCCAAAGATCTGCTGGTTTCAGTTACTTTGATTTTTCTTTTAAGAAAAGTAAAATTTATGGAAATCAAACTGGTTTTGACACTGAAACCATAACAAATAAAAGTTTCCATTCCGTGAATATAAATCATCAATTCTGACACTGCCTTTGACTTGAACCATAGCAGCTGTAATTTGGGAGAATACAGGTGTCAGCTGTCAGACGCAAGCCTGCAATTCTTATCTAGGTCAGGAGACACCCAGAGAGTGATCAGACATACAGTTCTAAAACCAGGACCTTTGGAAATTTCTTCTGGGCATATTTGTTTCCTCTAAGCTTACTCAATAATGCTCAATTTTGGTGTTTCATTGGTCCAGGTGTTCACTACAAAACTAAGGATCAGTTTGAGATTTTCAATTAACCCATAATCCTTGCCAGGGGGCATCAAAATGGCAACATCTTGGCCAAAACTGCCCAGGAGTGCTTCCCTTGTTCTACAGTGAATGAAGTGGCTTTTACAAAAAGGCAGCTATGGTTCAAGATGCTGCCTACTGCTCAAGGGGTCCCTGTTGTGCTGTTGGTGTGGTTTGCATCCAGTGGAGTAACTCAGAAGCAGAGATGCCTTTTTAAGCAGAAACATTTTTTAAAGCTTTCATTTTCTTCCTTTATTCCTCTCTGTCACCCTCTTCCCATTACCTCTAATCCCCAGAAAATTGAGATGCAGCTTGTGACAGTAGACGCTGCCAGGAGGGCATCTCATCTTCTTTATTGCCATCCTAGCTGAGGACTGTTACCGATAGGCAAGCAGCCTTGGCAAATTTGAAAATATATCAAAAGTCATTTTCTAGGGAGTACTCCACCTACCTACACCCCTCCAAGTTGCTCTGACCTTTGAGAGACAGAAATAGGTTTTTTTTTTTTTTTTTTTTTTTTAAGCATGGCCAGCCCAATATTTTTAAGTGACATATTTCAGCCTTCTGCTAATGTTTCCTCACTGAAATATCAGCCCTTTTCCATGTAAACTAGTAAGGGTTTGGACAGAGGACAAAAGCATCATATGTTCTACACATCTTGCAATGAGAACTGTCAAATTTTGCAATCAACATTGCCACAGTATCACCGCTGACAAGCTTCCAAAAGACTTTTAAAACAAAAACCCACCACAGGCCTGGAACAAAA
The DNA here is from genome assembly GCF_001458135.2 of Marmota marmota marmota. Classification (NCBI taxonomy): domain Eukaryota; kingdom Metazoa; phylum Chordata; class Mammalia; order Rodentia; family Sciuridae; genus Marmota; species Marmota marmota. Next base: position 1,780 of record NW_026010984.1, read on the forward strand.
TACACAGTCTAGGAAAATGTGCATCTCAGATTTCCTATGTGGATTGAAAAATCCAACTGTGGCCAGAGGCCAGCAACAGGAAGGTTCTTTGAGATTTTCCTCAAATGCTCCCAGTTTAGCAACAGATTTAGAAGTGTGAGTGTGGAAAGGGGGAAGCACCCTTCTAGCCCAAGGGATTTAGTTTCCCTCTACGGAAATTCCTAGCTCTGACACCCTCCTAAGATTAAACCATAGCAGACAAATTCTACTAGGGTGTCAAAACAGGAGATTTCCCTAGAGGAAAATTGATGGGGAAAAGGCTGAGAAATGCAAATTTAAGTCTGGTCCCAGGAGAGAAGGGGGAGCTCTGCTTAGGCTGACAGCACACATGGTATGTGATTCCCTGTTACCAACTTTTCCCTGTGGGGAAGTGTGAACTTGGACCTGATACTCTTTCTGAACACTGCTCAGCCTGAAGATGATTCCCTCTCAAACCTGCTTCTCCTTGAGCTTCTGTGTTTTTGACTCTACCATTTCTCTTGTGTCTCAAGTGAGAAAATTAAAATCTTTTTCAATTGATTCCACTTCCTCATCCAGCATATCCAATCCTCCACTAAGTTCCAGTAATCCTACTTCCTAAATTCTCTCCTTTTTTGGCCACATGAAGAACTTGAATTTTTATTTTATTGTATTGTATATATTTAAGGTGTGAAACATTTTGATATTCATAGTGAAGTGATCTCTACAGCGAGCCCAATGAATATATCCATATAGTTACCTTTTATGTGGTAAGGGGCCCTAAAATCTACTTTTGGCAAATTTCCATTAGGCAATTTTATATTAATAACTCTAGTCCTTTGCTGTACATTGGATCTCTATCCAGCCTACGTTACTGCAACTCTGTACCCTTTTAATTATCACCTTATCTGTTAGGATGGCTATTATCAAAAAGACTAAAGATACCAAGTCCTGGCAAGGACACAGAAGAATGGAAGCCTTTGTACAACCTTTTGTAGTGGGAATATAAATTAGTACAGCCATTACATCAAAAAGACCAGTATGGGTTCCTCAGTGGCCCCTGACTAAAGAAAAGATACAAGCAGCCCATGACCTGGTCAAACAACAATTACCGGAAGGACATATACAACCTTCTGTATCTCCCCATAATACTCCCATTTTTGTCATCAAAAAGAAATCTGGTAAATGGAGATTATT
>NW_026010985.1:0-2972 GCF_001458135.2 Marmota marmota marmota
TATATATATATATATACATATATATATACATATATATATATATAGTGGGGGGGGCGCGCACGCGCACATGTTGGGGGGCAGTAGATTTTGCTGAAGTATGGAGCTAAGAGGTAGTGCCCATGCTTTGCAGGCACAAGGCCCTGAGATCTATCCCCAGCAACAAAGGAAAAAGGAAAAAGATTTTCTCTAAAGCAAGAAACATATGATTAATAAATATCCAGGAGCAATTGGAAAGCTAATTTCATATATAAGAATGTTTTCCAACAAGATATTCTTTTAAAAGATGCTAATAGAAAAACTATATCATTCCCCATTTTTGAAACATTAAATCCATTACATGATACAGCATTTTAAATATTTATTATAAAATTTCCACCTTACCATACAGCATTATTTTGAGTAATCACTTAAATATGACTGTTTCACTCCTAATAAAAAAATGTAAGAAGTGAAACATATTTAACTATGTTTCAATGCATACATTGGAAAAAAACAGTGAATTACTATTTCCAAATTGCTCATGATTTAAAACTCAGTGTGTCTTCATTTTTCAGATTTATCTTGTTCGTTCTTTGTTAATTAAAAAAAAAAATGTTTAAAACAATCAACCTCTGGTCGGATTCATTTTGTAGTTAATAGACTACCATATAGCAGCTTAATGTCTAATTACTTCATATGTATGTTAGCTGGCCTATGTCCTATTAGTAAACATTTAAATTTTTAACAGGGTAATTTGTTCATATTACAATATAATTTTTACTGCTTTTTACCTGAAGCAAGTTCAGCATGGGTCATAGGTTAATGAGAGTCTAGATGAACATCAATAGTGAGGTTAACTTAGCTGAGCTGTAGAATCTGAGGTCTAGGAACATGTGCCATTTCCTACCTATGGAGTGGAGTTGCAGAGAATCATAATATCTAATTAATTATAAAATTGATTATGGTAAGGACCTGAGCCATTTTTAGTTTCCCTTTTGAGAGCCTGCAACACTCCAAATTAGCTGTACTTCAATCAGACAGTTTCTCTTACATTCACCATAGCTGTCAAGAGACTATCTTCCTTAATATCTAACACTACAATAAGTAAATGCTAAATTAGCATTGAATGAATAAATGAATGGAAATATTCTGTTTCAAGGACAATTATTTCCTGATAATAATATTCATTCAACTAAATCCTTTCTCCTACATGATTATTGCTACATGAAATCATGTGTTTATATTGATTCTGAAAATAACATGTTATTGCTACCTGTATTATTATTATTATTATTATTATTATTATTATTTGGAAGGGGGTATCGAGGATTAAACTCAGGGGCACTTGACCACTGAGCCACTCCTGAGACCTGTTTTGTATTTTATTTAAAGACAGGGTCTCTCTGAGTTAGTTAGCACCTCACTTTTGCTGAGGCTGGCTGTGAATTCAAGATCCTTCTGCCTCAGTCTCCTGAACTTCTGGGATAATAGGCATGCACCACCTCACCCAGACTATTTTTTTGATAACTTTCTCAAGCATTTGTGCAAACATTTTATTCTCCTCATTATCATTTATCAAACAGCCCCCTTTCTTGAGGCTTGAGCTGACTATGTTCTCAGCACCAGCCTTAACCAGGAGACGAATCACCATCCTATTTCCTCTCTCATGTAAAAAAATCTCTGCTCAAAAACCCACTTTCTACATTTCCATTTATCCCCCTAGTTTCATGTGTGTGACAATGTCATATCAGAAATATCAGTTAATACAGATTCTCTGTGAAGGGGGAAATATTAAAAATATGATTAAATCACTTTATTAATCTACTTAAGTACATTCTGATCCTTCTTTTTTAAATCAGAAAGATTACATGACAAAAATTCAAATTATAAAATATTACATTTCATCCTCTTTATTCATCTAGAAGTGGCACCAATCAAAATAGTTAATATACACTATTTTTTAACACTTTGTAATGTAGGCTTGATTGTCTTTCTTTTAAAAGCAAATGTGAAAATGTCACACTTTCTTTTTTCAAGAAAATTCCAATAATCCTTACAAACCACAAAGAAGATCATGGTTCTGAGTAGTGTGGATTTCCTTGATGCCCATATCATCGCTTATCTTCTAGTTACCCCAAACTCCCATTTAATCAGCTTAATATTTATTTAGAGTCAAGGCATCACACCTAGTTTGCTAGTCACATACAGTGAATCATTCTAACACATCAGTTCTAGCATGATTTATGCTGAATTATAGCAGGGAGTTAGAAGAAAAAGATACAAACATTTAGTTTCCATAAGCATTAAGAACCTTCTTCTCCCCACCTCCCCTGAAATGCACATTCACACATGTATGCCAGACCTGCAGGCTCTGGGGTTTCACACTCTGAAGTTCATCTTGCACCATAGAGAGAAAAATCCCTGCTTGAATCATAAAATAAAAAAACACAAGACAACTGTGCAAAATTTGTGACAGGAGAACTAAATGGGGGAATAAGATGATTTCTAGACATTTGTGTTGTTTGAATGAATTCATTCTCTCAACAAAAACTTACTGAGCAGGTCTGGGGTTGTGGCTCAGTGGCAGAGCGCTTGCCTAGCATGTGTGAAACATTGGGTTCAATTCTCAGCACCACATATAAATAAATAAATAAAGATCCATTGACATTAAAAAAAATATTTTTAAAAAACTTACTGAGCCAATACTGTGGATAGGTGCAGGGATACAGTGTTGACCTAAATAATCCATTGCTCTGATAGAATTTACAATCTATATAGAAGAGATTAGGAATAAAGTACCTAAGAGTGGGAAGCACTTAAGGAATAAGAAAAACACAGCAGGCATGGTAGTGCAAGCCTATAATCCCAGCAAATTGGGAGGCTGAGGCAGGATTGCAAGTTCAAAGCCAGCCTCAGCAACTTAATGAGGCCCTGGGTAACTTAGTGAGACACTGTCTCAAAATAATATATATATATATATATATATATATATA
>NW_026010986.1:0-2972 GCF_001458135.2 Marmota marmota marmota
ATCGGGGGAGCTCCCAATGCACCTAGGGTCAAGGGAAGTTCCACTCAAGAGAGGAGAGCCCCCCAACCAGGGCGTCAAGGGGAGCTCCCATGGCACCCAGGGTCAAAGGTCTCCCCCTAGAGGGGTGAGAGTCCTTCAAAAGGATTTCGGGGGGAGCTCCCATAGAAACCCAGGTAGAGGGGACTCCTTCCTTCATGGGAGTGATCCCTACAACTGTGGTGTAGGGGGAGCTCCCATCACACCCCGGGTTGAGAGGACTCACCCCCTGAGGTGGGAGATGCCTTGAACAGTGGTGTCAGGTGGAACTCACACTGAACCCCTGGTCGAGGGGACTTGCCCCTCTAGGCGGGAGACCACTCCAACCAGGTTGTCGGGTGGAGCTCCTCTGCACACCGGGTCTAGGAGACTTCCTCCTTGAGGGGCAAGACCTCTCCAAAAGGGATGTTGGCGTAGTCTCCCAGTGCACCCCGGGTCAAGGGTACTCCCTCCTCCAGGGGCAAGACACTTTCAACTGAGTTGTCGGGGGAGCTACCACTGCACGTGGGTGGGACTCCCCTTTGAGGGAGGAGACCCCTCCAACCCATGTGTCGGTGTGAGCTCCCATGACACCCTGGGTTTGGAGGACTTCCCCCTCTATGGGGGATACACCTCCAAAGGAAGTTTTGGTGGGACCTCACACCACATCCTGGGTCGAGGGTACTCCCCCATGGAGGTGGGGGACTGCATCAACCAGTGTGTCAGGGAAGAATTCACTGCATCCTGGTTAGATGGGATACCCCATTCAAGGGGAGAGACCCCTTCAACCAGGGAGTTGGGGGGAGCTCCCACCACACCCTGGGTGGAGGGGACTCCCCCACCAAAGGGCAAGAGCCCTCGAACCGGGGTGTCGGGGGGACCTCCCACCACACATCTGGTTGAGGGAACCCCCCCAATGGGGTAGAGCCCTCCAACTGGGATGTAGTGGGGAGCTCCCAATGCACCCCAGGTTGAGGGGACTCACTCCTTGAGAGGTGAAAGCCCTCCAACTAGGGCATAGGGGGAGCTCCCACAGCAACTCTGGTCAAAGGGACTTCCACCCCAAGGGGGAAGAGACCTCCAACCGGGGTGTCAGGTAGAGCTCCCATTGCAACCCGGGTGGAGGGGGCTCTGTGCCCGAGAGGTGAGAGCCCTCCAACAAGGGTGTCAGGGTGAGAACCCAATGTACCCCAGATAGAGGGGACTTCCCCCTGTTGGGTCAGACCCCTCTTAAAGAGGGGTCAAGGGGACTTCCCCACTCAAGGGGAGAGACCACTCCACTGGGGTGCCGGGGGGAGCTCCCACCACACCATGGGTTGAGGGGACTACCCCCTCTACAGGGTAGACCCTGCCACCTGGGGTGTTGGGAGGAGCTCATATACCACCACACACCTGGGTAGAGGGTCCTCACCACACTAAGGGATTCAACCCCACCAACCTGGGTTTCCGGGGGATCTCCCATGCACCCTGGGTCAAGGGGACACCTCCCTCAAAGTGTGAGACCCCTTTAACTTGGCTGTTAGGGGAGATCTGGAAGCACCATGGGTCGAAATGACTACCCCCCATGGGGCAAGACCCCTCCAACCAGGGTGTCAGGGTTAGTATCCATGCACCACAGGTGGAGGGGACTCCCCCGACAAAGGGTGAGAGCCCTCCAACTGGGTGTTGAGTGGAGCTCCCACAACAGCCTGGATGGAGGGGACTGCCCCCACAAGGGGATAGAACCCTCCAACCGGGGTGTAGGGGTCAGCTCCCAACGCAACCTGGGTCAAAGGGACTCGACCCCAAGGGGGGAGAGACCTCCAACCGGGGTGTAAAGAGGAGCTCCCACTGCACCCCTGGTTGAGGGGACTCCCTCCACCACGGGAGTTAGCGGGAGCACCCACCACACTGTGGGTTGAGGGGACTCGACCCTCGAGGGAAAAGACCTTCCAACCAAAGTGTCATAGGGAGCTCCCACCTCAACCCGGTGCTAGGGGACTCTCCCCTTAAGAAGGAGACCTCTCCAACCAGGGTGTCATGGGGACCTCCCACTGCACCCCAGGTCAAGGGGACTCTCCTTTCGAGGGGGGAGGCCCTTGCAATAGGGGTGTTGGGGGGAGGTCCCATCGCAATCTTGGCAGAGGGGATTTGCCCCTAAGGACACCTCCACACACCGGGTGTCGGAGGAAGATCCCATTGCACCCCAGTTCGAGGGGACTTCCCCCTCGAGGGGGGAGATGGCTCCAACCGGGATGTCTGGGGAAGCTCCCACCACACCCTGGGTAGAGGGGACTCACTCCTCTATGGGGGAGACCACTGCAACTGTGGTGTCGGGGGGAGCTCCCATGACACCCTGACTTGAGGGGACTCGCCGCTCGAGGGGGGAGACCCCTGCAACCGGGGTGTCAGGGGGATCTCCCACTGCACCCCAAATTGAGAGGACTTGCACCTCAAGGGGGGTGACCCCTGAAATTGGGGTGTTGGATGGAGCTCACATGGCACCCTAGGTCGTGGGAACTTGCCCTTCAATGGGGGAGACAACTGCAACCAGGGTGTCTGACGGATTTCTCACGGCATCCTGGGTTGAAGGGACTCTCCCTTGAGGGAGGAGAACCCTGCAACCGTGGTGTCCAGGGAAGCTCCCAGCACACTCCGGGTCGAAAGGACTCATCCCTTGAGGGGGGTGACCCCTCCAACCGGGTTGTCTGGGGGAGTTCCCACGGCACCCAGGGTGGAGTGGACTCATCCCTCAAGGGCAAATACCTCTCTAACAGGAGTGTTGCTGAGAGCTCCCACTGCACCTGGGTCGAGGAGACCCGCCCCTCCTGGGGGGAGACTCCTACAACTAGGTTGTCAGAGGGAGCTCCCTACACACTGTGGATCAAGGGGACTCACACCTTGAGGGAAGAGACCCCTCCAAACAGGGTGTCGGAGGAAGCACCCCCTGCACCCCAGATCAAGGGGACTCACCCTGC
>NW_026010987.1:0-2972 GCF_001458135.2 Marmota marmota marmota
GCATTTATACACAATGGAGTATTATACAGCACTAAAAAATGACAAAATCGTGGAATTTGCAGGGAAATGGATGGCACTAGAGCAGATTATGCTTAGTGAAGCTAGCCAATCCCTAAAAAACAAATACCAAATGTCTTGGTTGATATAATGAGAGCAACTAAGAACAAAGCAGGGAGGAAGAGCAGGAAGAAAAGATTAACATTAAACAGATACATGAGGTAGGAGGGAAAGGGAGAGAAAAGGGAAATTGCATGGTAATGGAGGGAGATCCTCATTGTTATACAAAATTGCATATAAGAGGTTGTGAGGGGAATGGGAAAATAAACAAGGAGAGAAATGAATTACAGTAGATGGGGTAGAGAGAGAAGATGGGAGGGGAGGGGAGGGGAGATAGTAGAGGATAGGAAAGGTAGCAGAATACAACAGTTACTAATAGGGCATTATGTAAAAATGTAGATGTGTAACCGACGTGATTCTGCAATCTGTATTTGGGGTAAAATTGGGAGTTCAAAACCCACCTGAATCAAATGTATGAAATATGATATGTCAAGAGCTTTGTAATGTTTTGAACAACCAATAAAAAAAATCCAAAAAAAAACAAACAAAAAAAATAGTACTAACAGAAAAGTATTATATAGTTATAGACAAAATAAAGGTGAGTCTAACTCAGGTGCTATTTCTAAGGATGACCAGAGAACATAGAATCAGAAAAATGGATATGCAGGAAAGAGCATTTTAGATGAAGCAAATATTAAAGGCTTGATATTGAAAATTGCTTGCACTAAATGAAATTGGCATTCAAAATGAACAAATAAATGAAAAAAAGAATTATTCACTTATTTTCATTATGATCTTAGGGTTGCATAAGTCTCACTGATTAGTTTTACACAGGCATATCTTATTAGCCAGTCCTAGGCTTATAAAAATTGAGTGCCTAACATTTCCAGGTACTTTTTCAAACTTTTAAAAATTCATAACACAAATTGAAAATTTTGTTACTATGCCTCCCCTTTTACAAAGGATGAGAGCTAAGAAGATAGTATATCTGGTATTCCAAGTTAGTTGTACGTGCTCTGTATTCAAAAATTTTCTACTATGTGCTGTTGCCTTTCATGACGATTGAGTGTGGGAGAATGTGCATACTCCCATTAAACAAAAAGGAATATAGGTTCTAGATGTGTACTTGTAGGAAAAAGTTAAATTTTATGCATGGACTTTTCCCACATATGATGTATATGTGTGTGTGTGTGTGTGTGTATTTCTCCACCTATGATATATGTGTGTGTGTGTATATATATTTGAAATTTAATAGGCTTAAGATAGAAAAATAATGTTCTTTGAGTTTATTGAAAGTTTCTATGGTTTATTTCCTAGAAAATTTAAACAGTTATTATTAACTGCTTAGATTTAACTTGAATGTCCTTAGCATGAAAATTTTCTAGATTTAGAAACATACTAACTAGGAAAAAATTGTAGGTTAATATAATATTTTGGAAGTTTACTTTTAACAATAAAATTTACCTAATCTCTATCTCTCATCAATGCATAATAATTACTCTTTAATTCTAGTCAGTATACTTGAAATTTACTTAGTTCTCTCCTGATAATTGTGGAGGAACTGAAATCTTTACTAGTAGCCTTTTCTTCCTAAAATATCCGAGGTCCTCTCAAAATTCATCATTCTCACTGTTTCCTGTTAAGAAACCTCAGAGCTCTGAAAGGTCCCCTGGCTCTTACTTGATGCACTTACCTTGTCAAGCAGAGCATAGTCTGAAAACGAACCATCCAGATCACTCCTCAAGTCCTGCTCAAATCTTTGATCAGTTTATACATTTCATATTGAAATAATATATTTTATTTAAGAAAATTTTACAACATTATTACTTTAAAATTAAAAAGAAGACCATTTATGTCAGTTAAACATTGGTAGAAATACTAGTTTCTGCTTTCATAAGATGTGTAAACTTAACTGGTTAAACCTTCAAGTCTCAACTGCTAAATGAGGATAATTTATTTTATACCATGTAAAGTTGTGTAAGTATGCAATTTTTTTAAAAGAAGGAAAACCCTTAAGAAAGTTTCTGATGCATAGTTAACACATAAGAAATGTGATTGTCATTATAAGGCACTTTCTGATATCTTGTTTGAAGCCCTGTTTTTTAATTCGACAAACTACAGCATGCTTCATTAAAAATGGAGTAATAGAATCCAGGTATGATGGCACTAGTTTCTAATACCAGCTACTTTGGATTCTGAGTTGGGAGGATCACAAGTTCAAGGTTAGTCCCGGCAATTGAGCAAAGACCTACCTCAAAAATAAATAACTAAATAAATAAATAAATAAATTAGAGGGGCTCAGGATGTAGTTGGTGATAAAGTGCCCCTGGATTCAATTTCTAGTTTCACACACACACACACACACACACACACACACACACAAATGATAGGTATGTCGCTAAGTGGTCACTAAGTGGTGTAAGTGGTAGAGCACTCACCTAACATGTGCTAGACTCATTATTGCAGAATATAAAAAATAAATAAATTTAAAAACCAATAACATAAATGGATTACAGAAAATAGTCATACATTAGACTATTTCTAATCTTTTTTATATGGTATCAAAATACATAAAGAACTTTTCTTTTAGTTATACTGTTTTGACATAATAAATTATAATACAAACCATTGATAAAACTCTGTTGGCACTTTGATTATTATCAGAAGGCCCTTTTTTAAGGAACAGAGTATAATTGAATTTGAAATCAGTTTTAAATTGTATTTCAGTTATCTGTGTACCATTAAGTCAAGTGTTAAATCTCTGTGAATTTGCCTCACTCTCATTTCTAAACTCTCATACAAAAACATGGCTAGAGTGCTTATGATGATTAAATAGTATATTTACACTAAAAGCCATATACAGATCTCTCTCTCTCTTTCTCTCTCTTTCTCTTTCTCTCACCCCCCCCCCCCCC
>NW_026010988.1:0-2972 GCF_001458135.2 Marmota marmota marmota
AAAAAAAAAAAAAAAAAAAAAAAAAACTAAACAATACATTCCTTTTGAAATCACTCAGCTTAATATTGGTAATCAGAGCATTGGGTATGTACCACAATTCTAAAATAAATCTTTAGGACATATAGCTATTATCACATTATAACTCAAGATGTGTGCCTTGAGAATATTTTTCATGATTCATTTATAATTAATGCCTTCAAACATTTTGCATATAATGATGATTTAACTTTCTAAGACATTGAAACCAGTCAATATAATTTTACCTAATAATACTCAACTAGTTCTATGAAAATGCAAATTAAAGAACAGAGTATTAAGCAAATTGAATTTGCATGATTCAGAATATTGGATATCATTACCCAATCATTACACTCATAGACCATAATAAGAACAAGAGGAATTTGCCACATGAAAGACATTAACAAAATGGAAATTTTTACAGGCATACAATTTATATCCTAAGCCCTAACAGGAGCTGAATGTCAAAATCAATATAGCTAAGAAAATAAAGGTAAAAGAAACATTTCTTCCAGCAGCTGAAGAATTTCCATAGGAAATGAATTTAATGAGGTTAGATATTATCTGGAATTGAACAAAAAATTTAAAAATACATTCTTTTTTTCCCTTTTAACATTGGTATAACTCCCTGAAGTGAATATGTAGCATAATAATTCACAGTTCACTAAATTATGCAGTTGGGGTGAGGTTTGAGTTGATTTACTGCTTACTACTTACATTATTTTGCATGGATTTCCTTTTTCATTGTTCTTTTTAAGAATACATGATTGTAGAGTGTATTTTTATGTATCATACATACATGGAGATAACATTTTATAATTAGGATCACATCCCTGAAATTGTACATAATATGGAGTTTCACTGGTTGTGTATTCATATGTGAACACAGGAAAGTTATATCCCATTCATTCTACTGTCTTTCCTATTCCCATCTCCTCTCCCTTCCTTTCATTCCTCTTTGTCTAACCCAATAAACTTCAATTCTCCCCTACAAAATGATTTCACAAGCTTCGCCTTTACTTTTCTTATATTACAGAATATTAATATGTGTCATAATGTTGCTATTATTAAATACAATAATAATCAAAATGCATAATAATATAGCTTCTATATAGAGTGAGTATATTACTCATTTTTTTTTCAATTAAAATGACAGAAAATCACTCTTTAATTTGTTTGCAAATGCTTTCTAAAACACAGAATGACCACCCTGAAGATAGTTAACTAATTTACTTTGCATGTGATGGTCTTTTAAGTTCTTGAAATTAAATGTAGAAGAGAGCTTTTACCTTTATAATCTGTCAGTGTGGTATATACCTATATATGTAGGTGTATATGTGGTTGAAGCACATTCATGATTTTGAATTTTTAATGTGTTTGTAGAGTAAAACTAAAATAGGACACACAGAAATCAGAGTAGTGAGAGGAATAATTTATCAGAAAACATATAAAAAGTGCATGTTATTACATTTCTGGGTAGATGTAAAATTTTACCTACAGATAAATAGAATTATTGTGTGTAGGTGAAACCCTGCTAGAGACAGTCTTCTGAAAACTAGGGAAATGTGTTAACACTATGGCATATGGTGAAGAAATTAAACTTTTTTAAAGCTTCTAGGATTTCTACATATTCCACTGAAATAGACCTGCAGGCTGTTTAAGTAAGAGCAGAGTATTTTGATAAAACTATTTAAACTACCTTCAAGTTAAACATAAGCTGTTTTTATTCTCCCCAAAGCACTTGAAAGTTTCCATGCAGATTTCAGAAAATAAATTTTCATATTGGTAGGCTTTTTATTGGTTTCTTTCAATAGTCAGTTGTATAGAACATTTATTCCCAATCTTAACATAAAACAAATATTTACTGATTGTGTTCTTGTGCTAAGTAGTGCTAAATACAGAGGAAATTAAAGTAAATTTTTACAAATTCCTATGTTCTTGCATTTTACATTCTAAAATATTAGAGAATCACTGAATGTAATAAAGGTTTGAGTTATTTAGAAAATTCAAAAGTGATAAATGCCAATAAAAATATAAAATATAAAACTAAAGAGAAAGACAGTGGTAGGTAGGTAAGGAATACTGTACTGCAACATACGTTATCAGAGTAGGACACCCAAAGAAAAGATGTCAAATTAGCAAAGGCTTCAAAAAGGTGAAGACACAAAACATACACCTATCTGAAGAAAGATGTTTCTAATGAAAGCAAGGAGGCAGAGAAAAGACCCTGACATTGATATGTGATTGTGTGTAAAGGAAATCAAAAGGCCTTGTGTAACAAATGTTGTCAGAAGTTAAGTAGAAGGTGAAGTTAATAAAGAAACTAGGATCTAGTTAATTGGTACACTTTCAGATCATTGTAAATTCTTTGGAAATCATTCTTGGAGAAATTGGAGCCATTCACACAAAAAAGGTAATATGATGTGAATTATATTTTTAAATAATTATCTTGATAAACTCAGCATAAGCTATAGGGGTGCAAGGTAGAAGTAGTGAGATCTTTTGCAATAAACCAAGAGAATTCTTATGTTGGGTTGGAGCAGGATGTTAGCAGCAATTAGAATTACTTGGATTCTGCACATACGTTGAAGACAGATCGATAGGATTTTCAGATGGGTTGGATGTGAAATGTGAAAATAAAGCAAGGAGTTAAACATAGAAATTTTATTTTATTTTTTTAGTCCAAGGAGTCAGACAAATTGCACACCAATAATTGAGATAAGAAAGACTGTGGATGAGTCAATTAGAACAAATATTAGATATTTTTGTTTCAGTCTTGTTATTATTTACATAGCAACACAATGTTTAAATGAAGTTCTATGATCCTTGTCATAGTAGGGAAATGTAAAGTAGCTTTATATTCTCACCCTAAACATTTTATTTAAATTATATTTACTATGTGATCTTTCATTAAGTTGATTCCCAGGTATTTTACTTTTTTTTTTTTTTTTTTT
>NW_026010989.1:0-2972 GCF_001458135.2 Marmota marmota marmota
CACACACACACACACACAATATATATATATAGTAGTTGTAGAACATTCATTCAATTCATCCATTCAGGATAAAATACCAATTATTTACTTTGGTTTAGGTATTTTTTTTTTTTTGTTTAGGTCTTAGAGATACAGACATGAATTAATGAAATAATCCCAGTCCTCTATGGTTACTTTAGTTGTGGCTATGGAGAAAAATAAAGTAGAAGAGGGAGGGAGGAAATGCTGAGACTCTTCTGATTTTTTCTTTTTTTTATTGGTTGTTCAAAACATTACAAAGCTCTTGACATATCATATTTCATACATTTGATTCAAGTGGGTTATGAACTCCCATTTTTACCCCGTATACAGATTGCAGAATCACATCAGTTACACATCCACGTTTTTACATATTGTCATAATAGTGACTGTTGTATTTTGCTATCTTTCCTATCCTCTACTATCCCCCCTCCCCTCACCTCCCATCTTCTCTCTCTACCCCATCTACTGTAATTCATTTCTCTCCCTTGATTGATTTTTTCTTATGGTGGTCAGGCAAAGCATCTTTGAGAAAGTTGGTGTAAGTGAAGATTTGAAGCAGGTAAAGGAGTGAAATTTATGATTATCTGAGAGAAGACCATTGCAGGCAAAGGAAGTAGCTCATAGAATATTCTGGAAGTAGAATGGCCTTGGCTTATTCCAAGTATGACAAAGAGGCCAGAGTGAGTGGAGTGAGCAAGAGGGAGGGAAGGAGGAAATGTGTTCAGAGTGGTAATGGTGGGTAAGGGTGGAATGGGTAGCCTGGGACTTTACAGGCCTTGGTCATGACTGTGATTTACTGTGAGTGAGGTGGGAAGCAACTGGAAGGTTTTGAACAGAGAAGTAATGTGATCTGACGAAGGTTTTAACACGATCACTCTGGCTTCCATATTGGGACAAGTTAAATGGAGAGGAGTGGGCTGGTGGAAAGGGAGACCAGTTGGGAGTTATTGCAATGATCTAAAGAAAGAGATGGAGAGATAGGGACTTGAACTTGGATAGTAGCAAATAAAGGTGGTAAAGTGGCTGAATTCTGGCTATATTTTGGAGGCAAGCACCAGGATATGTTCAAAAGTATGAAACGCTCTGTGTGAGAGAAATTGATGAGTCAAGAATGATTCGGTGTTTGTGAGTCTGAGCAACTGGTAGGATGGATTCTCACTCTGACAGTGAAGCTGAAGGACTCATTTGTGGGTGAGCTCTAGTCAAAGCTATTAGACATCCCAGTCTAACAGACAAACTGGCAGCCGGGGGTTCAAGAGAAAACCACAGCTGGAGGGAGACATAATGTTGAGAGTCGTCAACATGTAGATGGTATTCAAAGTCATGAGACTAGAAGACCTTATCATGGAATGTAGAAATAGAAAAGGGAAAGTTCATGGACAAGCCTCAGAGGCATACTAATATTAAAAAGTGGGAGAGGAAGAGGATTCGCAGAGGGTATCTTGGGAATGAGTTTCTAGTAAGGTAGGAAAAATAAACATCAGAGAGTAAGACCAAGATCCGCTGCCAGATGCCACATTAAGAATTGGTTTCAAAGATGAATAAGAGGTCAGTTGTATTAGCCAAAAATATGCTAATTAGGACAATAAAATCATTATGGGCCATGTGACAATCAGAGTTATTATTATAAATTAATAAGTAAGATTTGTAATTTAAGTCTTCTGTGGGCTAGACCCAGAGAAATGAATCTGCTTTGGACTTGCTGACCAAATTGGCCAAACCTGAGCACCTGGACCAAAGTTGATTCATGTCACCTCGTGAAGCTGTTTGGCAACTACTCTGTACTCTGGTTTTAGTGACATTTAGGCTTTGTCACATGCAGAGTCTGAGTGGGAATACAGTCTGTACATCTGCCTGTAACCAGCCTGCCTTGTCAGAGCTAATCCATCAGCTATCGTAAGAGTCACCCCCTCTTGGATTGGTCTTTCATGGATTCACCATCGTGGATGGTGCAGTAGAAACTATGGACTTTGGTCCCAGAATTGAATTTGTGTAGCATAAAGAAGCCTTGCCTAGGAACTGGAGAATTTTGTTCTTGGTCCAGGTCACTTAACTGAATCTATAACTTAGGGTAAATTATTAAACTTCTCAAGGCTTCTATGTGTTATCAGGGTAGGGTAGGTAACACAGAAGTCATAAAAATTGACACTGAAATCTTAGGGGCTTAACACAGTGCACAGTACACAATCTCTTGGTGCTGGTGTAGCTACCCCAGGCCTGTGAGAAGGCTCTGCTCCTGGCAGTCACTCAGGGACCCAGCCTGATCTGATGGAGGTTGTGCTATCTGGTAGTTTCTATGGCACCCCTATCATCCTTTATTACTGGAGGGGAGAGAGAGAGAGAGAGAGACTTACACCTGGGTTTTTCACTACCTTGATTCAGAAGAACTGTGCTTCACTTCTCAGAGTCCATTGGTCAGAACCAGTCACATGGCCTCATCTAATTATAGTCCATTGGTGAGATGTAGAGGAACAAATTGTCATCTTCAATGACAATTATACTCTAGGTCATATAAAATTTCCACATTAATAAAGTTACTGCTGCTGATGCTAATAATAATAATAATAATAATAATAATAATAATAATAATAAAAGTTACCTCATAGAGATGTTGGGAGGATTAAATGAGATAAAGTATATGACGTGCTTAATTTTAAAGCCTGGTCTATAGAAAGTGTATCACAGATTTTAGCCATGACAAATGTTAAGTGGGCAACAAATTACAGTGTTATCATTATGTGATTCTCCTAGGAGCACAAAAACTGGGGCTAAGCTTTTTAAAATTCATTTTTAGTGACACATAATAACTGTACATATTTATGAGGTACATTGTGATGATTGGATGTGTATATACATGATGTAATGAACAAATCAGGGTAATTGGCATATCTGTCACCTCCAATATTTATCATTTCTTTTATTGGAAGTATTCAAGATTCTCTCCACTAGCT
>NW_026010990.1:0-2971 GCF_001458135.2 Marmota marmota marmota
ATCCCCACAAGTTTGTCTGACTGAAGATGACCTCAGATATGACCAACTTGCTCATGGGGTCCTCTCCCATTGCCTCCTCCCAGCCCCCTGCAGGTGAGTGGGGAGGAGGGGAGGGGGGATAGTAGAGGATAGGAAAGGCAGCAGAACACAACAGACACTAGTATGGCAATATGTAAATCAATGGATGTGTAACTGATGTGATTCTGCAATCTGTATTTGGGGTAAAAATCGGAGCTCATAACCCACTTGAATCAAAGTGTGAAATATGATATATCAAGAATTATGTAATGTTTTGAACAGCCAACAATAAAAAATTAAAAAAAAAATAGTTGTAAAGCATAGCTGGCTGGGGGTGTGGCTCAGGGGTAGAGCGCTTGCCTGGCAAACGTGAAGCCCCAGGATCAATCCCCAGGACCACCAAAATCCAACAGCAAAGCAAACAGAAACAATGTGGCCTTCTTCCACTTAGAATATAGAGAGAGCTTGAAATTCTTGAGCAGAAATAACATTAACAACAAAAAAAATCCAATTCAAAAAATGGGACAAGGACATAAACAGATATTCCAGCAAGGAGGAGATAATGGCTGAGAGAGTGTTCAATACCATTAGTCTGTAGGGAAATGCAAACTAAACCCACAATGAATCAATGCCTCTGCACACCTATCAGAAAAGCTATAATAAAACATAATGACAACACTGAGTTCTGGGGTAGGGGATGGGTGGCAGAGGTCCAAGGTCTCTCTCATGGCTGGAGGCGACTGTGAAAGGGCAAAGCCCAGTAATAGAAAACAGTCTAGAAGTTTCTCCAAAAGTAAATATTCACTTACCACATGGCTAGGAATCATTACACTCTGGCATTTATTTCAGAGAAATAAGTCACATACACACAAACCTGAATATAGATTTTATACTGTCTTTATTTACATTAGCAAGCTATGGGATAAACCCAAATGTCCCTCAGTGGTGAATGGCTGGCTGTACACTTGCACCTCCATCCAGTGGAACCCCACTCACAGTGCAAAGGAGTGATCAGATGCAGAGCACTAGGTGGGCGGGTGGACATGTGCTCAAGGACAAGTAAAGACCATCCAAGATTTCAACTGCGTAAGATTCTTGAGATGATGGGGCTGTGGAGATGCAGGGCAGCTCAGAGGTTGCCCATGGGAAAATGCAGAAGGCTGTGTGGTCCAAGGGTGGGAATTCAAGCGGTGGCTCGAGAGCGATCCTTGATAAAGGAAGACTCTGTGTCTCATTTTGCAGTTGGTTGCACAAATATACATAGACAGAATTAAATGGTACACAGAGAAGTAAGTGCAGGTTAATTTTTTTTTTTGAGAATTGAATAAGGTTTGTAGTCAAGTTAATAGGAATGCATCAATTTCAAAAGCCTGGTTTTTATTCTTCTGCAATCAAGTATGACAGCACCCTGGGGAGCCAGGGAAAGCCCACACCAGATCCTTTTCACTAATTTTGCAGCTTTCTGTGAGTCTATAATTATTCTGAACTGAAATGCTTAAGAGTAAAATATTAGTGTACAGAAGTTACTTACAAGTGAGGTTTGGAGTCCATCAAAAGATCTAGTGAGAAACTGAAGACGTTTGTTTTAGATTCTACATGTGAGACCATACAGTGCCTGTCCTTCCATATCTGCCTTATCCCATTTAACATAATTTCCTGAAGATTCTTCCATGTTGTCACTAATTTCAGATTTGCTAAGAGACTGGATTATAAATGTCTTCACTGCAAAAAAAAATATACATATGTAAATGCCGCAGTCTGGCTGGGAACAATTCAGGAGACACTTGTCAAAAGAAACGAACTTTATTTTTAGAACACACACACCAAACCACACAGCTCCTCAGGAAAAACCTTCAGAGCCCAACTGCCACCACCGGCTTCCCACCAGCCTCTCAACCTCCCCCACTCCTCCTGCTCTTGAGGCTGATTGGCTGGGTCGCATGGGCAGAGCCAAAAAAAGTCCCCCAATGAGCAGCTCCATGGTCTGAAAGGGTGGGGAAACAACCCAATGAGCATCACCACAGAGGAGCCAATCAGTTGGCAGCTAGAAGTTTGCTGGGGCCGCAGTGAGCCAATCATCAGCTGGCAGCTGGAAGTTTGCTGGTAGCTGGAAGTTTGCTGGGGCCCCTTTGGCTGTGGCTCTCAACATCTCCCCCTCTCTGTTTAAACAACAAACATGTGGCTTAGGGACCATGCCTGCCTTAGGTTGTCCAATAGTACATATGGTTCTTACCCGTTATAGGATGAGCTGACCTCAAGGCGTCAGCCTCCTGTCTTAGGTTGGTACCATTGCAATTGGATCTTACCCGTCATTGACTACCAGTCCAACATACAGCCACACTTGTGGATAGGTCTTTGTACCAGCGGGGGGTGAGGTTCTTTGCCTCACTTCTGTTGGCCCCCAAATATTAGCTGAACGACCATGACAAGCAGAAGGGAGGAAGATATACCAAGCCAATTGATGGCTCCTTTTGGAAAAATTGTACCACTGATGACACCATCAGCAAAAATACCCCAACACTACCACAAGTCGCTGCACCAACAGATAGTTCACAATGCATACAAGTGAGTTCACAATGCATACAAGTGATACATAGTCCAGGCAAGTTCTGCAAGCATTTCAGTGATGGCTATTGCAGAAGCTGTAGATTGGTTTTATCTTTGTCTTCACTGGCACTGGGATGAAGATAGGAATTCTGGCAATAATGGCTAAAGAAAAAATTATGTAACATTACAGAAGGCACAAAAAGAAAACAATTTTCTTAACAATTTACATTATCTTGAACAGAATTATTAAATATAATGAAAAGGAAAGGTGAAAGTACATAAACAGATCTGTTAACCTCCTTTTTTGTTCATATATTAAAATAATCCTCAACAGCTGTTTACCCAATTTAAATTAAACCATTTAAATCAAGTGAATAAAAAAAATTGGATCCATTTTTTCATGAGT
>NW_026010991.1:0-2971 GCF_001458135.2 Marmota marmota marmota
CCTGAGGTGGGACCTCCCCAGCTGAGGCAAAGTGCCTGCTGTTGGAGGGAGAGGGGGGTCTTTGGGGGAAGGCGGGGGGCTAGGCACCTGACCCTGGAGCACAGTTCTGTCAGATGTCTGTCTGTCTGCATCTGCGTGTACCCATCCAGCGTGTCTGAGTGGCTTGTCAGGCATGCGTGTGGCCGGGTGTCCACCGGGCTCATCCTGTGTTCAGAGGGGTTCCCTGTGCGCAGGTGCTGGCGAGTGGTGTGGAGGGGGTGACTGTCCATGTGGCTCCCTGGACTCAGCTCTCTGCATGCACACCTGCAGGTGTGTGCTCAGGTGTGCCAGGACCCTGGAGCAAGGCTGGGCACACCTCTTTGTGCAGTCTGCAAACACTTGCCAAGCGCTTTTTCTACCAGGTGCCATTCTGGGGGCACTGTGGGGACAGTGGCCACATCCAGTCTAGCAACACATAACCAACTCTACTCAATCAGGGACTCCTGTCACTGGAGTTGGGGAAAAGGCTTGTGTCTCCCCCTGCAGGTCCAGCACGGGGTGGGACCCCAGATCCTGAGTGCATCCTCCCCATGTCTCAGTCCAGGTGTAGGACTGGATGTGGTGCGTGGTCTTCTTGGTCACCTCCTCTCCCGTGCCCTATGCCGCCTCACTGCTCCTCCACCAATCTAAAAGATTCCACCCCAGGGCCTTTGCATGTGTTCTTCCATCCACCTGCAAGCCTCTTCTTCCCTTGCCCCCTGCACTTGTCTCCCCTGTAGTCACTTTTACCCCGTGCACCCTGCTGAGAACTGCAGCTGCCCCGCTGGCTTCCCCCAGCTGATGGCTTGCTTTCGCTGTGTTTCCTGACTTATTGTGTCTGTCTGTTTACTGTCTGTCTCCCTGACTGGAATCCAGGTGCTCCTGGATGTTGCTGCTTGTTTTGCTTTGGGATCCCAGGTGCTCAGAATTTTACCTGGTGCACAGGAGCTGTTCAAGAAGCCTTACCTGGCCAGGCGTGGTGGTGCACACCTGTATTCCTTGGAGGCTAAAGCATAAAGCAGGACGTCAAGTTCGAGGCCAGCCTGGGCAATGTAGGGAAGCCCCGCCTCAGAGATTAAGAGGGGCTGGGATGCGGCTCAGTGAGAGCAGGGCAGGCCCCGGGTTCCATCCTAGCACTGCAAGGAAGAAAAGGGGCAAAAGAAAAGAAAAAAGAAACCTCATCCACCTGAACGGGGACCTGAACAGGGCAGAGCCCCCTGCTGTGACTGCCTTCTGACCCCGCAGCCCCACGGCACTGAACTAGACCGCTTGGCCCCGCCCACTGGCACACACCTCTTAGGGACCCTGAGGTGTCCTCTCAGCGCGGTGCCCAGGGCTATGGGGGCATCTTCGTGGGCAGATGGCTCCCCTGAGTGGCTGTGTGCACCCCAGGATTTAGAGACTGGAGAGGGAACTTGGGGACCTAGGAGCTCCTGGGTCAAGGCCTGAATAGCCCCTCCCCTTTCCTCCTGGGGCACGGACCCCAGCCTCTCCTGGGATGGGACCCTCACCCTGAGACCTACCCAGGCCCTAGGGGACTAGCTAAACCAGCCCCCAGCCTTTCCCACTTGAAAACTGGGGGAGACAAACATTCAGAAGGTAGGCTAAAACACCCCCAGCCAAAACCAGCCAGCGCCCCTCCCTCAGTCAGGATGGGCAGGCTGGGGAGCCCAGTATCTCCCTGTGTCCCCAGGAGTGCAGACAGGGAGGGCCCGGGTGGCTGGGCCCTCCTGACATGGGCCATCCGGGGTGCTGAAGGGTGCTCAGCAGCACCGCAGGTGGCTGCCCCCTGGGGCAGGGGGCTAGGGGTACAGATGGGCAGACTTCTGTGGCAAGGTGCTGATCTGATCTGCAGATCATTGAGGACTCTCTGGTCTGCTCGGGGCTGAACCATGCCCGTTTGTCTTTCTCTTTTCAACACTTTAAAAATGTAAAAGACATTCCCAGCTCACTAGTGGGACAAGCCGCAGTTGGTGACCCTTGCTGTACCCCTGGTGGTGAAGGGTGGGGCACTGCTGGATTCCCCCTCAACAAAAGGGCAGCTCGTTTGGGGAACATTGGTGCACGTAGGGTATGGTGAGTCCAGCAGTCTGCCCTGTCGCCTCCCTGCCCTCACCTCCTCCCAGTCTTCCCTTGAGCCCCACCTGGCCATCACACTGCCTTCCGGGCTTTTTCAAACCTGCAAGCACCAGCTAGCCCCAGGGCCTTTGCACTGGCCATGCCCCTGCCTAGACCATTTTCTCTTTCCCTGGTGGATTCTCCACCTTTGCAGGGCTTTGCTGAAGTATCACCTTCTCCTCTAAGGTGGCTTTTCTCCATCACCCTGTTTTAAATTGTGCCCCCCAGCTTTATCTTCCTCTACAGCTCTAATGTCTCATGGCACCCCCTGTGTGTGCAAGCACTTTACCACAGAGCCAACCCAGCCCTCGCCAAATATTGTTTCTGAACCCTCCAACCAAGCCACGCGGTGAGGGTCACTCCCTTCTCTCTGTGTGGGGACAGAATTCTGAGGAGGGACCCTGGCATGTGGCCCACAGCCTGGAGCACACTGGCCTTGAACCTGGAGTGTGGGGGTGGAGCTGGCCCAGCCCCTCTTGCTCCACCAGATGCCTGCCATGCCTCCCTCCTCACTGTCCTCCACACTCTGCCCCTTCTCTGCCAGTGTTTGGTGGCATCAGAGGGACCAGTGTCCTGTGGACCCTCTGCCTGGAGCCCAGGCTTCTGGAGTTCTGGGCTTGCGGCTAGGGTTGGGGAGGAGCAGGGAGGAGGAGCCAGGCTGTGAGAGGAGGAGCCAGGCTATGTGAGAGGAGGAGCCAGGCTATGTGAGAGGAGGAGCCAGGCTGTGTGAGAGGAGGAGCCAAGGTCTGTGAGAGGGGGAGCCAGGCTGTGAGAGAGGAGGAGCCAGGCTGTGTGAGAGGAGGAGCCAGGCTGTGTGAGAGGAGGAGCCAAGGCC
>NW_026010992.1:0-2971 GCF_001458135.2 Marmota marmota marmota
AAAATAGGAATCTCATACTTATTTTATATTTTTTACAGAGCATAAAAAATGATGTGTACACATTAGACATTCTGTTTTATTTCCACTGTTCTAGCATGTAGCACATCCAGCATTTGTTTCAAATTTTCTTTTTCAGTGAAATATGATTATTAATGTTTGTGAGAAAATTAACAATGATGGGTTTGGTAGACCTCTGTTTTGTGTCTCCAGCTTCTTCATTGATCTCATCAAATACTGTGTGTGAGATACATGTGTAGTAAGCTGAATTTGGAAAGATGGCCAGCTAGAGCCTACTTCCTTGTTTATCCTAACCCTTTCCACATGTAGAATGGCTAGTGCCTCTATCAAGAATAACATGCAAGGATCCTCAGTGGTAAAGCCAAATTGCTCAGAAAGGAGCAGCTGTGGACTGCTAAATCATTCAGGTCCTTAGTGATGGTGAGAGAAGCATTCATTGTTTCTTTCCCTACCAGCCATTTTGTGCACCTGAGATTTGCTCTTTGGCTAAGAAATCCAACTCAAAAGATGCATGGAACCCTCAAACTGTCAGTCAGTGGGATTCATAGAAATAATAGCTTAGATGTATGTGAAATATTTATGGAGGATGAGATGTGGACAGTCCTGCTATAGATCTTATAAAGAAAAGTATGAATATTATTTTTAGAGTGGGTTTATTAATTTCTCTATAATGAAAGTATTTGAATGTATATTCACTTTATTATTTGCATCATTTTAATACATAAAAAAGATATAAATTACTGGCCATTCTAGCAATAACTTTATGCATTCTATTAACATTGAGGCAGGAAAGAATAATTGTGCCAGGAATGAGAGGGGATTTCATTTTTAAAAAGGCTTTACGGAGAGGATGCTATTGATCCAATTCTTGAAGAATGAGTATGAAATTTCTAGTAGACTGAAGAATAAACACTTGTAGATATGAAAGAAAATAGTGTGTTATGGGAGTTGAGTTATCTCATATTCTTGGAGCAAGGAAGGCCTGTAGAAAACTTTCAAGAAAAGAAGCTTGGAAGAAAATGATATAGGGCTGGAATTGGGGCTCAGTGATAGAGCTCTTGCCTAGCATGGGCGGGACCTGGGTTCGATTCTCAATAACACATAAAAATAAGGGCATTGTGTTGTGTCCATCTACAAAAAAAGATATTCTCTCTCTCTCTCTCTCTCTCTCTCTCTCTCTCTCTCTCACAAAAAAAGAAAATGATATAATTATGCTTTAGATAAACCTCTGGCATGAATATAGCAAAAAAATTAAAATGGAAGAATCTGAAAGTTGTACTGAGATGTTTGCACATTAATGAGTGTTGTTAAAAGGCCTGAACTATGATAATAACAACGGATATAAAGAGGAGAGAATGGATTTAATAGACATTTAGAAGGTCAAATCTACAAAAAAGGTGATCTACTCATTGTACACTAAAGCAAAGAGAAAAGTCAAACATGGCACTGAAGTTGCTAACTTGAGCAACGGAGTGAGTGGGGAAGTTTTCAATTGAAACACAGAACCAAAATGAAGGAGCAGTTTAGGAGCAATATAGAGAAATTCAGTAAATTTTTTCCTGAACTTTTGAGATTTTTAGTTGTTAGTGGGACACTCAGAAGAGTTGTATTGTCATTAAAAATGCTGGTCTTGCCAGGCATGGTGGTGCACACCTGTAATGCCAGAAAGTTGGGAGGCTGAGGCAGGAGGATTGCATGTTCAAGACCAGCCTCAGCAATTAATCAAGGCCCTGAGCAACTTAGCGAGACTGTCTCAAAATAAAAATAAAAAGGGCTGGGGATGTTGCTCAGTGGTTAAGCACCACTGGATCCAAACCCTGGCAGAAAAACAAAAAAAAAAAAAAAGAAGATTTGGTCTTATTTGGTTTTATGTTCCAGAGGGGATTTAGGGAGATGGTAAGGTGACATGTGGGCTATACATGGATTTGGAGGACTACTAAAATGTAAGGGAATAGTGGAGAGAAAATATTTTCAAATTTATGATCCATAATCATATTCTAAGAAGGAAACATATATATTAGCCCTTGTTTTCTCCTCTGAATCTGCTAGAGGATAGGTGATTCAGTGAGAGATAAGTCTGTCTAGTGACCAGAATGTCCATATATTCAGATTAAATTCAACTATATTCATTCTAGATTCCTCAATCTGGGCTTTTTTATTGAAAATTAAAACAAAAAAGAACTGAAAATTAGTATACCATAGACAAATTATAAACACATGTACTAAGTAGATGACTTTACCATTTCAACTGATTATAACTATTCATGTGGGAGTTTTCTTAGATCTCTGTGTGAATCATTTAAAAATCTAAGGGGGATGACTAGGTAAGGATCATAATTCTATTCTTGTCTCCTCTTCTGTCTTTATTTTTTTCTTTTCTTTATATATGCATTGGTATATGTGTTTTGCAGGGAATTTTATATTCTCCCTGCAGTATAATCAGTATCACATTCTGTTATTAGCCTTATTACATAATAACATATTTTTTCATTAGCCTTTTCTGTGAATTTTTATACTTGGATTCCTACTTTTCCTGAACTCTTGCTCTGCTGTATATGCCTATGTACATTTCCCTTTCTGCAGAATGCAGTCAGTATTCTGCTGGTGTTTTTCTGTTAGTACAGCCATCTGCTCTAAGCTTGCTAATGCCTCCTCTTTTGTGCTGTTTGTGCAATGCTCTTATCAAGCTTCCCCTATTCCTCTGTGCTTGAATCTCCTCTCATTCTGTGTTGTCAGTAGCTCAGGTAATTCCCACAGAGAAGTTCTCTACTCTGCTGTTGAGAGCCACAGCCGAAGGGGCCCCAGCAAACTTTCAGACTGCCAGCTGATGATTGGCTCACAGCAGCACCAGCAACATCTAGCTGATTGGCTCCTCTTCGGTGATGCTCATTGGGCTGTTTCCCTGTCCATTTTTTGGCAACGGAGCCGGATGCCTTTCTCCACGATATCGTGG
>NW_026010993.1:0-2971 GCF_001458135.2 Marmota marmota marmota
CTGCATGGCAATTATTGTATAATTTTTGGTTTTGGTAATAATAGAAATTGGAAAGTGAATTGAGGAATAATTGAATTAAATATTTCAGTGTATGATTTGATAAAATTTTATAACTTATTTGAAAGAAGTCACTTTAGCTAGGCACGATGGTGCACACCTTAATCCCAGCCACTCAGGAGGCTGAGGCAGGAGGATCATTAGTTCAAAGACAGCCTAAGCAAAAGCGAGGTGCTAAGCAACTTAGTGAGACCCTGTCTCTAAATAAAATACAAAATAGATCTGGAGATATGGCTCAATGGCCGAATGCCCCTGAGTTCAATCCCCAGTATAAAAACAAAAAAACACTTTTAAAAAAAAAAAATTTATTTATTTTATTTTTTGCAGTATTGTGGAGCAAACCCAGGGCTCTGATTATGCTAGGCAAATGCTCTACCACTGAGCCACATCCCCAGCCCTATTTATTTATTTTTTCATAGGCTGGGGATTGAACCCAAGACCTTGTGTATAATAGACAAGTAAACTGAGCTATGTACCCAGCCAATAATTATTTGATAGTTCTAATAAATATTCCAGGCTTTTTTTTTTTTAATTGGTGTTTTAGTCACCCTTTTTGATGCTGTGACTAAAGGATCTGACCAGCACAACTATAGAGGAGGAAGAGTTTATTTGAGGGCTCACAGTTTCAGAGGTTTTAGTCCATACAAGGCCAGCTCCATTCCTCAGGGCTCAAGATGAGGCTGAACATCAAGGTGGGAGAGGGTGGCAAGTTCAAGGCCAACCTGAGCAATTTACCAATACTGCCTCAAAAATAAAAATTTCAAAGAAGGGTTGAGGGTCTAGGTCAATGAAAGAGCACCTAGCATGGACAAGGTGCTGGGTTTGGTTCCCAGTACCACAAAAAAGAAAAGAAATGTTTTATAAATCTGTTGATACAATAATTATTTCTAATAATTTATCATTTCTCTGTTTAAGAAAAGGCATGTATAAAGCTATTTACTGAATCACTGTAATAACAAAAGATCAAAAACAACATTTCCACAACACAGGCTAATTAAATATAGTACATCCATTTAGAAGAATAAAATGTCATATTGTCTTTTAAAATAAGAAAACAAGGGCTGGTGGTGTAGCTCAGTGGTGGAGCCTAGCATCTAAAAGGGCCTGAGTTCAATCGTCTGACCACAAAAAAAAAAAAAGGCAGTACTTTGAGTACCAGAAACCAGAATCCTTTGTATACCAGTGTCAGTGATATTCTCACATAATGTTAAAATAGAGCCCACCTGTCTATAGAATGCTGTATTTGGAATAGTATAAAAGGAATTTTAGGGACATACTCTTTTTCTCAGTGTAGGAGATCAAACTCCTGAACCTCACCATGCTAGTCATATAGTCTACCACTGTCATTACTGCCCCAGCCCTAAATGTTTTTTCTTTTTTCTTATTTTCTTTTGCAGGACTTGGGGTTGAACCCAGGGATGCTCTTCCACCTTGCCTATATTCCCATCCCTTTTGACATTTTTTGAGACAGTCTCCCTAAGTTGCCTAGGCTGGCCTTGAACTTGGAATCCTCTTGTCTCAGCCTCCTGAGTCTCCAGAATTAAATACCCAGCCCTAAATGTTTCTTAACACTTCTGTTTTACATAAACCATTTCTGCAGTAAGATCTACCATAATTTTTACAGAGAGGATTGCTGAGTATTGAACCCAGGGCTTCTCACACTTAACGTACCCACTACCACCGAGTTGCACCTCCAGCCACCATACATATTTATAAATTAGATGCATAATTTCTCAGAAACTAAATTTGAACTCACCCCAAATGCCTGATATCTTGTCTTGGCCTTATTTATAGATTTTCTTTGCTTTAGATCAGAGTATAAAAGCCATTGTCACCCAAGCAGTTTGGTCATCTTAGGGATTTAGTGTCCTTTAGTTATTTTCTAGAAAATAAATAAATAAATATTATCAAAAATTTTAAGCTATATCCTCCTCAGTTTATATCAACATATCTCAGCATCAAGACCATACCTTGCTGCTAGGGGTGTAGTTCATTAACAGAGCATTTGCTTCTTAGTATGTGTGAGGTCCTGATTTCAATGCCTAGCACCAAAAAGAAAAAGAAAAAATATGCCTCATGCAGATAGTTTTTAGTGCCTTCCTCACTATGAAAACTGCATCAATTATGTATTATAGAAATGTGTTAACTTGAGTTGTATTTAAGTTTCTGCTACAGTTTCATCATAAGATGGTGTGGCCAAAACTGCTCTTAAAAATTCAATTGTTGAGATTTGTCACAAAGCCAGTGAGTGGCAGAACTAGATTTTGTATATTTTTGTTGGTGATGCTTGCAATTTAACCTAGGGTCTTATGCATGCCTATGGACGTGCTTTACTACTGAGCAATTCCCCAGTCCCAGAATTCAGTTTTTCTCAATTCAGGTTCATTGTTTTCTTTACACTACATCTTATAGGGTTTTGTTTGTTTTTCCTGTTGTTTTATGTTTTTCTGGAGCTAGGACTAACAAATATAGGGCCTCTACAAGCTAGGCAAATGCTCTACCCCGGGTTATATCCCCAGCTGTTAACATCTGAGTAATCAAAATAAAACCTAAATAATGTTTTTTAACAGTAGGTTATGTAGAGCTAGAAGTAATGAACAGAAGAATACACTGGAACAAATTTTTGAGAAGGAAATATAGAAATAAAAATATGGAAAGTATAATAAAAGGAGGGTAGGAAGTAAAGAAAGGAGAATTTAAAAATCTAGGAGGCATAGTTTTAAAAAGATAAAGGATAATAAAAGGTATGAATATTGGGCTGGGGACGTGGCTCAAGCGGTAGCACGCTCGCCTAGCATGAGTGCGGCCCGGGTTCGATCCTTAGCACCACATACAAAGAAAGATGTTGTGTCCGCCGAAAACTGAAAAATAGATATTAAAATTTTCTCTCTCTCTCTCTCTAAAAAAAAAAAAA
>NW_026010994.1:0-2971 GCF_001458135.2 Marmota marmota marmota
TTAGGGGTTGGGTTAGGATTCGCTTTAGGATCAGGGTCAGATTTAGACCTAGGGTTAGTGTTAGGTCCAGAAAAAGGATCAGGGTTAGGATTAGGATTTGGGTTAGGATTAGAGCTAGAAAGAGGGCAGGTTTAGGACTAGTAATAGAGCTAGTGTTTGGGGTAGGCTAAGACTTAGGTTTAGGACTAGGGTAGCATTAGGGTGAGGGTTTGGTGTAGGGTAAATAATAGAGTTATAAGTATGTTAGGGGTATGTTTAGGGTTGGGGCTAGGGTTAGGGTTACAATTAGCGTTAAACCTATGGTTAGGGCTCTGATTAGAGCTAGTATTTGTGTTATCATTAGGGCTACAGCTAATGTAAGAACTAGGATTCCAATTAGGGATAGTTCTAAGTTTAGCATTACGGTAATGTTTAGAGCTAGGGTTAGTGTTAGGATCTGCATCAGGGTCAGGGTTTTTTTCTAGGGTTAGGGTTAGGATTCAAATTGGGGCTAGGTTTAGGGCTAGTTGTAGGGTTAGGGTTTGGTTTAGGTTAAGGGTTAGGTGTAGGGTTATGGCTCTGTTTTGTTTTATTGATAGGGTAGGGTTAGGGCTAGTTCTCCAATTAGCATTATTCTAAAGGCTAGTGTTAGGGTGACGTTTAGGCTTACGTTTAGGGTTAGACCCAGGTTTAGGGCTAGAGCGAAGGTTAATGCTAGCATTTGGGCTACGGATTGGGCTAGGTTTGGGGTTATCATAAGGGAAAGTTTTTAAACTGAGGATACGGCTAAGGTGAGAGTTAGAGTTAGTCTTAGGTCTAGGGAGAGGGTTAGGTTTAGGGTTAGGGATGAATTAGGGCTAGGATTAGCTCTAGGGTTAGTGTTAGTGTCAGGGCTAGAGATAGGGTTAGTGTTAGGGTTAGGGTTAGAGTTATTTTTAAGGTAAGGGATGGGTTTATAGCTAGTTTTAGGGCTAGGCTTAGGGTTAGTGCTATTAATAAGGCTAGATTTAGTGCTAGGATGAGGTTTTGTGTTAGGTATAGTGCTTGGGTAGAACTAGGGCTAATGTCAAGTCTACGTTTATGGTTATGTTTAGCTTTAGGATTAGGTTATGGCTAAGTGTAGTATAAGGGTTAGGTTTAGGATAAGGGCCAAGTTTAAAGCTAGGTGTATTATTAGGGTAAGAGTTCAGGTAGGGTTTGATTTAGGTTAAGGTTTAGAGTTAAGGCTTGAATTAGCATTAAGGTTAGGGTAATGTATAGGGTTAGGTTTAGGGTTCAGGTTAGGTTTAGCATAATGTATAGGGTTAGTCATAGCGATAGGGTTAGCATTAGGGCTAGGGTTAACATTTGGTTAGGCTTATATTAGTGTAAAGTTAGAGCTAATGTTATGGCTAGGGTTAAGTTTAGCATTAGGGCTAGGGTTAGGCTTAGGCCTACGGTTAGTGTTAGGGCTAGGCTTAGGGTGTTATCATTTGAGCTAGCATTAGGGATAGGGTGAGGGTTAGGGCTAGAGTCAGGTCTAGGGTTAGGCTTAGGGTTAGGGTTATGTTTAGGTAAATTTCGAGTTGAGCTACTGTTAGGGCTAGTGTAAATTTTATGTTTAAGGTCAGGTCTAGGGTTACGGTTAGGGTTACGATTAGGGCTAGGTTTAGGGCAAAGATAAGGGCTAGGTTTTGTGTGAGGTTTATGTCTAACGTTAGGGCTATGTGTAATGTAAGAGCTAGGTTTTTGGTTATGGCTAGTTTTAGGTTTAAGGTTATGGATAAATCTAGTGTTAGAGTTAGGTTTTAGGTTAGGATAAGTTTTAGGGCTGGGGTTTATGTTAGGGTAAGGGTCATTGTTCAGGATAGGTTTAAGTTTAGGTTTATGGCCAGATTTAGGACTAGCTTGGGTCTAGTGATAGGGTTAGTCTTTGCGTTAGGTTAATGGCTATTGTTAGGGCTAGTACAAGGTTTTTCTTCAGGGCTAAGGTTAGATTCATGACTCTTTTTAGGATTAGGTTTGGTCTATTCCTAGTGTTACAGTTAGGATTAAGTATAGGTTACCAGTAGGGATTGGGTTAGGGTTCGCTTTAGGGTTAGGATCAGATTTAGAACTAAGGTTAGTGTTAGAGTCAGAATAAGGGTCAGGGATAGGGTTATGATTTGGGTTAGGGTTAGAGCTAGAATGAGGGCAGGGTTAGGACTAGTAATAGAGCCAGTGTTTGGGGTAGGCTCAGGATTAGGCTTAGGACTACTTTAGCAATAAAGTGAGGGTTTGGCTTAGGGTAAAAAATAGGGTTAGAAGTATGTTTAGGGTTACGGTTAAGGTTAGGGCTAGAAGGAAGATGGCCGCTGCGTGCTGGAAAAACTGGAAATCCATATGCAACAAAATGAAACTGAATCCCCTCCTCTCGCCATGCACAAAAGTTAACTCAAAGTGGATCAAGGAGCTAGATATCAAATCAGAGACTCTGTGTCTGATAGAAGAAAAAGTTGGCACCGATCTACATATTGTAGGGTCGGGCTCCAAATTCCTTAACAGGACACCCATAGCACAAAAGTTGATAACAAGAATCAACAAATGGGACTTACTTAAACTGAAAAGTTTTGTCTCAGCAAGAGAAACAATAAAAGAGGTAAATAGGGAGCCTACATCATGGGAACAAATTTTTACTCCTCACACTTCAGATAGAGCCCTAATATCCAGAGTATACAAAGAACTCAAAAAATTAAACAATAAGAAAACAAATAACCCAATCAACAAATGGGCCAAAGACCTCAACTGACACTTCTCAGAGGAGGACATACAATCAATCAACAAGTACATGAAAAAATGCTCACCATCTCTAGCAGTCCGAGAAATGCAAATCAAAACCACCCTAAGATACCATCTCACTCCAGTAAGATTGGCAGCCATTATGAAGTCAAACAACAACAAGTGCTGGAGAGGATGTGGGGAAAAGTGTACTCTTGTACATTGCTGGTGGGACTGCAAACTGGTGCGGCCAATC
>NW_026010995.1:0-2971 GCF_001458135.2 Marmota marmota marmota
GCCAGGTCGCGCGCTCCGGAGCGCGCGCCGCCGGGCCCCCCTCCTCCGTCTCCCTGACTCTGACCAATTAGCAGTCGAGAAGCGCGGTTCTCCCGCCTCTTTCTGCCCTACATTGACCAATCGAGAGCTAAGCCGCGCCGGCGTCCCGCCCCTGCACGCTGCCTCGCAGCAGGGCGCGACGGATCTCTCTACGCATGAGCCCGCCTCCGCTCCGGTCCTTCTCTTCTGCCTCTTCCGCAGTCTTGCCTCTAGGCGGAGCGGTGCTCAATGAAGCCCGGAGTGGCCTGCTGGGCCTGCGCAGATGGGACACACGGGAATCCCACCTAACCTGCTTCATCCTCCTCCCTCTATCCACCTGCAGTCCTCCCTCCTAAAGCAAGTGACCAGGCTGTGACCAGGAGTTAGGGTGTGGCCTGGGTCACTGTCTAGTTAGGGTTGAGGCTCAGTCTATCAGATTTAATGGAGAATGAACCTATGTTACCGACAAGTCCTTGCTTCCCCGAAAGCTGAAGTATAACACCAGAGAAGCCTGCCAAGCAAGTTTAGAGTGGAAAGTAGAAGCTTTATTACAGGACAGCAGAAAAGACTTCTCCCCGGAGGAAGAAGGGGACCCAAAAGGCAGAATCCGTGGAAGGGCGAGGTCTTCCCTCTTTTATAGCTAAGGTCTTCTTTCAGCTTTCCCACACTCCTGTCCTTTGTTTGCCGTTATCTTGCCGTGAGAGAATGCAGGTGGGAAGGTCCAAAAGGTGGGAGATAGGTGGGCTGGAGGAGTAATCTGGGCAGTAAGGGTTTGGGGCAGCTTTTGATCAGCATTTCCCAGTTTGCTGGCAGCTGCTTCATTAACATTTCCTTTGGATGGGCTCCAGGCCTTGGGGACATTAACATTTCAATTTCCCCAAATGCTACTCTGTTTTCGGGACTCCATTCTCTATAGTGGCCTCCATTTTATTTATCTTACTCAATATTAGACCCGATTTACCTAACTACACTGACTACTATCTGTAAATCTAGCTTCACCTGGGTGTGCCATGATAGATGAATTTAGGGGACAGTCTCTGAAATTGGGACCAAAAGACTTTGTTACTATGCATATTAAGGCTGGATGTCCAAAGGAGTCAACTTAGACTGCTGTGACGATCTCTGTTTTTTCTGTGAGGCAGGAGAGAACCGGGGGACGCATAAAGGACTGAGAAAAATGAAGATGATTTGAAGAGGTGATGCTGAAAAGGGAGAAAAACCTAACTAGAAACTCGGAAGTGTTGAGATTTACATTTGCACTCAGCAAATAGAACATTCGTACTGTCTTACTAATTTAATTTTTTTCTGATATTTAAGCACAGAGTAATCAATATTTTGTCCTTATCCTTTAGGATATATTTTAAATAAAAGAAAAGTCTAATGCATTCATAAGAAAG
This sequence comes from Marmota marmota marmota, assembly GCF_001458135.2. Classification (NCBI taxonomy): domain Eukaryota; kingdom Metazoa; phylum Chordata; class Mammalia; order Rodentia; family Sciuridae; genus Marmota; species Marmota marmota. The sequence goes on from NW_026010995.1 coordinate 1,416, forward strand.
GTTGGGGGTTTGGGGGTCATTTGCTTTTGGTACTGGGGATTGAACCCAGGGGTGCTTAACCACTGAGCCATCCATATCCCTAGCCCTTTTTTAAATTTTTGAGTCAAGGTCTTGCTAAATTGCTGAGGCTGGCTTTGAACTTGCAATCCCCTTGCCTCAACCTCTTGAGTACTGAGATTATAGGCATGAGTCCAATCACTCGCTTTTTTTTTTTTTTTTAAGACGGGGTCTCATGATATTGTCCAGGCTGGCTTCAAATTTCTGTGCACAAGATCCTCCTGACCAGATGCAGTGGTGCATGCCCGTGATTCCCAGTGACTCCATGAGGTTGAGGCAGGAGGATGAGGCAGGAGGACTACAAGTGTGAGGCCAGCCTCAGCAACTTTGCAAGACTCTGTCTCAAAATTTAAAATTAAAAGGCTTGGGGATGTAGCTCAGTGGTAGAGCATCCCTGGGTTCAATCCCCTGAATTGAAGGGGGGAAACAAAGATTATCCTGCTTCAGTTTCCTGAGTAGCTGATTAAGGAATTAGCAGCAGGGCTGTTTAAACAGTCTACTCCAGACCTTTAAAGTCAATATGAATTCCCAATGAAATGTAATTAATTTTATGCTGATTTAATAAATGTATGGCTTTGATGTGCATAAAAAAATAACATAAATTGGTCATTTGCCATAATTTTTTTTTCATGAACTGTTAAAGTACTAGATAAAATGTTCTCGAATATGAAATAATAAAGCTGTTATTTAAATTTGAAGATTGGGCTTGTAGCTCAGGGTAAAACACTTGCCCAGTATGTGTAAGGCCCTGGGTTCTACTCCTAGCACTGCAAAAAAGAAAAGACTGTTAAGTTTAACTTTTTATTATGTTGCTTATACCAACATTTTCCTCAGGAAATTAATTTCTAACACAATCATGAATATCAATAAAAAAATAGCATTTCAAAAACAACAAAAGGCAAAATGCCTTTCTGCAATTTTGTGAAATTGCACCTCATGTGTAGGTGCTACTTCTGCCAACTAAATAAAGCCTGTCCTCTTTCCTGGCCCACACTATCTATTTTCTGTATTCAACTGTCCTCTCTGGAAGGTTAAAGACTGTGTCTTGTGTAGTGTTGAATCCCCAGGGTTTAAAATAGCAACAGGTATGTAATAGATCTATTTTTGAATAAATTAATGATAGTAGTATAAACACTGTCACCTGTATCTACCCTATATGGAAGGGAGAAAAATAATTAAGGTGTAGAAGAAGAAGGCTTAGATAACATTATATAAAAACATTCAGTGCTTATTCTGGAATTGAATAGTCACTGTCCGTTTTTTTAAAATATTCTTTGTCAATGGGCCTTTATTTCATTTATTTATATGTGGTGCTGAGAATGGAACCCAGTGCCTCACACATGCTAGGCAAGCACTCTACCATTGAGTCAAACCCAGCCCCTCACTGTCCATTTTTCAGGAGAAAAAAAAAAAGTGCGGGGAGGACTTAGGGGGCCAAAGTCCTAGATATTTCTCTGGAATTATATGAAGTTCCCAGGTTGAAGCAGAGATCAGTCAAA
>NW_026010996.1:0-1620 GCF_001458135.2 Marmota marmota marmota
AATTAGGGCTAGGATTAGAGCTAGGGTTAGTGTTATGGTTAGGCCTAAGGTTAGGGCTCGGGTTAGGGTTAGTGATAGTGTTAGGGTTAGGGTTAGGGTTAGGGGAAGGGAAAGGTATGTGGTTATACATAGGTTCAGAACTAAGGCAAGGTTTGAAATTAGGAATTGGGCTAGTGTTAGGGTTAAGGTTAGGATTAAGGCTAGCTTTAGGGCTAGGATGAGCGATAGGGTTTGTGTTAGGTTTAGGGCGAGAATTAGGTAGATTGATAATGTCAGGTCTAGGGTTATGGTTAGGGATACTCTTAGGGTTAGTTTTATGGCTAGGTCTAGTGTAAGGGTTAGGTTTAGGGTTAGGGCCAGGTTTAGAGCTAGGTGTATTATTAGAGTCAGTGTATTGTTTAGAGTTTGGTTTAGGTTATGGTTTAGGTTTAGGGTTCAAATTAGCATTAGGGTTAGGGTTAGACTAATTGATAGGTTGAGTTTTAGTGTTCAGGTTAGGTTTAGGTAATGGATAGGTTTAGTGTTAGCAATAGGTTTAGGTTTAGGCCTAGGGTTATCATTTGGGTTAGGCTTATATTTTGGGTAATGGATTGGTGTAGGGTTAGGTTTATGGTTAGGATTATGGGAAGGGTTAGGGTTAGGCCTAGGCTTAATGTGAGGGTAAGGTTTAGTGTAAGTGTTAAGGTTTGAGCTATGGTTAGGGCTACGGCAAGTGTTAGTGTTAGTGTCAGATCTAAGTTTAGGATTAATGTTAAGTTGAGGGCTAGAGTTAGCATTAAGTTTAGGGTTTTGGTTAGGGTAATGAATAAAGTTAGAAGTAGGGTTTGGCCTTGGTTATGGTTAGGATTAGGGCTAGGGTTAGGGTTCAGGTTAGGGTTAGGGCTAGGGTTATGTTTATGGAAATGGTTAGTGTTTGAGCTAGGGTTATGGCTAAGGCGAGAGTTAGGGTTAGGGTTACATGTAGGGCTAGGGTTAGGGCTAGGATTAAGGCTAAGTTTTGTGTGGTTTAGAGCTACCGTTAAGGCTATGGGTAATGTAAGAGCTAGGGTTAGGATTATGGTTAGGTCTAGGGTTGGGGTTATGGCTAGATTTTGGGTTAGCCTAATGTTTAGAGCTAGGGTTTTTTTTAGGAGAAGGGTAGTTGATTTTTAGGGTTAGGTTTATTGTTGAGCTCAGAATTAGGGCTAGTGTTATGTCTAGAGGTAGGGTTAGTGTTTGAGTTAGGTTAAGAGTTATTGTTAGGGCTAGGACTAGGTTTTTGTTTTGGGCTAGTGCTAGAGATATAGTTAGATTTAGAATTAGGGTTTTGTCTAGATCGAGTGTTAAGGTTAGGTTTAGGTATAGGGTTAACCGTTGGGCTAGTGTTATGGTTCGGTTTAGGGTTAGGGTCAGGTTTCAACCTAGGATTAGAGTTAGGGTCAAGGTTAGGGTTAGGGTTTTGTTTGGGTTAGGGTTAGAGCTATAATGAGGTCTAGGTTTAGGATTACTATTAGATTTATGATTTGGGATAGGCTAAGGATTAGGTTTAGGACTAGGGTAGCATTAGGTTGAGGGTTTGGCTTAGGGTAAGGGATAAGTTTACAGCTAGGATTAGGGCTAGTGTTAGGGTTAGGGATAGGG
>NW_026010996.1:6265-20950 GCF_001458135.2 Marmota marmota marmota
ATTTCCAGCTCCATTTCCATTTACCTGTATAGGAGAGAATAAACTGAAACTTTAAAATACAAACTGTTCCTTACAGTGAACCATTAAACCTAGGAGGCCCAAACATGTGGATTATAGTAAGGATAGGAGAAAAATGAAACCTGTCCAGTATCAAAGAAATTTGAACAAAACTAACTCTAACCCTAATACTAGCTCTAACACTAGCCCCAACACTAACCTTAACACAAACCCTAACCTGTTTGAAAAACTGTTAATCCTAGAAGTCCCAAACTTGGGGGGCCTAGTGGGATAATCTATCAGATGAATCCTATGCAATATCAAGGAAATATAATCAAATAATTGAGGTGGTGTTTCAGTTCATGCATATTTCTCTGTTTTCTGCTAAAGGGGTCTCGTATAAAGTTGGTTTTGCCATCTTCATCTTAGGGCTACTTTCACAAGGAACAAACCAGAGAGGTCCCACAGAGAACTGATTCAGTGTTTGAAGTTTCAAGCAGCTAGCACCAACCCGGTTTTATTTCAACCTCCATTTTCATTAACCTATATGGGTCAATATGAAGTGAAACCTTAAAATATAGAGTGTTCCTGTTAGCAAACCATTGAAATGAGAAGTCCCAAACCTGAGGAGCATATTAAGGCTAGGTAAAAGATGACTCCTTCCAAGTATCAAAGAAATTTGTACAAAGCTTACTCTCACCATAACACTACATCTAACCCTAGCCCTAACCCTAAATCTAACACTAACCTTAACCTGATTAGAGAACCATTGATCCTAGAAGTCCCACACTTGGAGAGCCTTGTGGAGCATGCTAAATAGTGAATCCTACTCAGTATCAAACATATCTGACAAAATAATTATAGGAGGAATTTCAGTGCATGCATATTCCCTGTTTTCTCCTAAAAGACTCTTGGATAAAGTTGTTTTTGCATGCTTCAGCTTAGGCCTACACTTACAAGGAACATACCACAGTGTCCCCCAAAAGATTTGAGGGTGTGTTGCAGCTTCAAGCAGCTAGCACAAACCCTGTTTGGTTTGCAGGTCCATTTACATTTACTTGTAAACGTCAAAATGAGATAAAATGAAAATACTAACTGTTCTTGACACCAAATAGTTGAACCAAAAGGCCTAAACCTGAGAAACAGAATAAGGTTAGTTAAATATGAATCCTGAATTGTATCAAAGAAATTTGAATAAAGTAACTCTAACCCTAACACTACATCTAAACTGAGCCTTAATCCTAACCCTAAACATTAACCTAACCCTAATCCTAACTTTAACCCTAATTTTAACTGTAACCATTGCCCAAGCCCTAGTTCTAACTCTATCCATTCCCAAAACTCTAACCCTAACCATAATGCTAAACGTAGCCCTAACCCTAACAATTACCCTAGACCTGCTCTAACCCTAACCCTCGCCCTAGCCCTAAATCTAGCTCCAACCATGCAACTTACCCTAAACCTAACCCTAACCCTAACCCTAAGCCTAATCATAACCCTAACCCTAACCTTAACACTAGCCCTAATCTTAACCATAAATGTAGCTCTAACTCTAGCTGTAATTCTTTTACCTAAATGTAAGCCTATCACAAATGTTAACAATAGGACTAAACCTAACTGTATAGCTATCCCTAAGGCTATTCAAAACCGTAAACCTAACCTGAACCCTAAACCTAACCACATCCATTACCCTAAACCTAATGCTAATTCAAGACTTAACCCTAAACCTTAACCAAAACCAATCCCTAATATTGACCACCTAGCTCTAAACCTGACCTTTACTCTAAATCTCACCCTTACAGTAGACCTATTCATAACCAAATACTACAACTACACTTAACCATAATGGTAGACCTGACATTAGCCCTAGTGTTAATTCTAGCCCTAGCCCTAACACAAACCCTCATCTGAGTGGTAAACCTAGCCTTAATCCTAACCCTCACCCTAACCCTAACCCAAGACCTAATCTTAACCATAACCCTAGCTCTAACCTTAACTCTAACTGTATTCATTACCCTCAATATAACCCTTATCCTAATGCTAACCCTAGGACTAACCCTAACCCTATCACTATCTCCAAAACTATCAATTACCCTAAACCTGAACCCTAAACCTAACCCTGTCTTTACTCTAAAACTAACCTTAACTCTAATTCAAACCATAACCCTAAACTCAAACATAAACCAAGCCCTAACACTGACCCTGGCCCTAAGAATTCTCCTAGCTCTAAACCTGACTCTTACCCTATACCTAACACTTACAATAGACCTAGCCATAAACCTTTCCCTAAAACTATCCCTAACTGTAACCCTAGACCTGACATTAGTCCTAGCCATAATTCTAGCCCTAACCTAACACAAACCCTAACCCTTATCCTAGCCCTAAACATTGCCTTAATTATAACCATAACCCAAACTGTAGGCCTAACCCTGACACTAAACCTAGCCCTAATCTTAGCCCTAATTTAGCCCTATCCCTATCCCTAGTTCTAAGACTAACTCTAACTCTCACATTAGACTTTTCACTCATTCTAACTCTATCACTTACCATAACCCTAATCCTAGCCCTAACCCTAGTCCTAACCCTTGCCCTATCCTTTGCCCTAGCACTAAGTTTAAATAAAACCTAACTCTAAATCGAGCCCTAACCCAAAGACTAAGCAAAACCCTAACACTAGCAAGAACCATAACACTAATCCTAAATCTAGCACTAACCCTAGCCCTAGCCCTAAAACAAAACCTAGCTATGGCTGTAACCCTAACCCTTAACCTAAACAAAATCCTAACCTTAAACCTAGCCCTAACCCTAGCCATAATATGAGTTGTAAGCCGAACTCTTAAACTAACCCTGAACCTGACACTGACCCTAACACTACTAGTTCTATACATCACCCTAACCCAAAACCTAACCCTAACACTAACTCTAGCCCTAAAACCCTAAAACTACCCCTAAACATCACCCTAGTACTTACATTATCCCTAACACTAACCCTACCCCTAAGTTAACCCAAAACCTAGCCCTATTCCTAGCTTTAAACCTAGCCCTATTCATAACCATAAACCTAGCACTATAACAAACTTTAACTCTATCCATTACCATAAACATAACCATAACCTTAATGCTAACGTTAGGCATGAACCTATAACTAATCTTGACCCTATCCATTATCCTGAACCTAACTTGAACCTAAACCTAATCCTATCATTACCCTAACCCTAACACTAACACTAATTTGAGCCGTAACTTTAAACATTAACCTATCTCAAAACCTAACGTGACCTTGACCCTAATAAAATCCCTAGCTCTAAACTTGAACATAACTCTACACTTAACCCTTATCCTATATGTAATGTAGCCATAATCCTAACCCTAAAACTATCTTTAACCATAATTCTGGAACTGAAATTATCACTAGCCCTAATCCTAGTCCTAAACCTAAAACAAACCCTAGCCCTCATCCTAGCCCTAAACCTAGCTTTAATCATAACCCTAACCAAACCCTACCCCTAACCCTAATTCTATCCCTCACCCTACCTCTATACCTAGCTATAATGCCATCTCTTACCCTAAACTTAACCCTAACCCTAACCCTAACTCTAGACTTAAGCCAAACAACAAACCTAGCCCTAATCCTAGCACTAATTTGGCCCTATCTCTAACCCTAAGACTAACCCTAGGCCTAAGAATCACTCTAAATCTCGCCCTATATCTATCCCTAATTATAACCCTATCCCTTACCGTAACCCTATCCCTAGCCCTAACCCTTGCCCTATCCTTAGTTCCAGCCCTAACCCTAGATCTAACTCTAACTCCAAATCTAACCCTAACCCTAAGCCTAAGCTTAACACTTACACTATCCCTAAACCTAACCCTAGGACTAAACCAAAACCAAGCAATAGCCCTGACCCTAAACATTAACTTAAACCAAATCCTAAAACTAAACCTAGACCTATCCCTAGCCCTAATTCAAGTTCTAACACTAACTTTCAAACTAACACTGACCCTGACTCATATCCTAACACTCAACCTAGCTCTAAACACCGCCCTCATCTTAAACCAAAAGCTAAGAATAACCCTAACAATAATTCAAGACCTATCCTTAACCCTAAAACGAACCCTGACCTGACTCTTATCCTAACACAAACCCTAGCTATAAATATCACCCTAAACTTAAACCTAACCTAACACTAAAACTAACCTAATTTTAACCCTAGTTTTTACATTGGCTGTGGCTCTAATCCTATTCCTAACCCTAACACTAAAACTAGCCATAATTCGAGACCTAAACCAAAATTTAACTCTAACTCTAACCCTAACCATAGCACTTAACCTAGCTCTAAACCCATCCCTTACCATAAGCAAAACCCTAAACTTAAGGGTAATTCTAGACCTATTCCTAATCCTTAGGCTAATCAAAACCCTAACTATTAACAGCCCTAACCCTAGCTCTCATTCTAGCTCTAACACTAATCCAAATTCTACCCTAACCCTTACCCTTATAATGACCCTACCACTAATCCTAGGTCTAACTCTAACCCTAACTCTAACTCAAAATCTATGGTAATCCTATCCCTAGACCTAACCCTGAAGCTAACTCCCAGCCTAGACCTAACCATAGCTCAGAACCTAAACCTTACGCTAAACATAACCCTAAAATTATCCTAGTTCTAACCCTCACACTAACCCTAACTCAAGACCTAATTCTAACCATAACCCTAGCCATAACCTTAACTCTAACTGTATCCATTACCCTAAACATTACCCTATGCTAATGTAACCCTAGGCCTAACCCTAACCCTATCACTATCCCCGAAACTGTCAATTACCCTCAACCTAACCTGAACCCTAAACCTAACATTATCATTACCCTAATGCTAGCCCTAATGCTAATTTGATCCCTAATCCTAAAATCAAACCTAAACAAAAACCCAACACTGACCCTGACATTAATAATTCCCCTAGCACTAAACCTGATTTTTACCCTATACCTAAACCTTAAATTGACTTAGACATAAACCTAACCTTAAAACTATCCCTAACCATAACACTAGACCTGACTTTAGCCTTAGCCATAATCCTAGCCCTAACCCTATCACAAACCCTAGTCCTTATCCTAGCCCTAAACATAGCCTTAATTATAACCCTAACCCTAACCCTAACCCTAGGCCTAACCCTAACACTAACCCTAGTCCTAATATTAGCCCTAATTTAGCCCTATCCCTAATCCTAAACCTAACCCTAGCCCAAAGACTAACTCTAACTCTCACCCTAGCCCTAACTCTAGTTTAAACCTATACTTTACTGGAAACCTAATCCTAGCCTGATGCATAGGTCTAACCATAGCCCTATTCATATCCCTGGCCATAACCCTAGATCTAACCCTAACTCTAAATCTAACCCTAACAACAAGCCTAAGCCTAAACCTAAGCCTAGCCCTAACCCTAAGGCTAATCCTAAAACTAGCCCTAATCCTAGCCCTATCACTAAAACAAAACCAAGCCATAGACCTAACCCTAATCCTTAACATAAACCAAGTCCTAATCCTACACCTAGCACTAACCATAGCAATAATTCGAGTCTTAAGCCAAACCCTAAAACTAACCCTCACCCTGACTCTGACCTTAACACTAACCCTAGGTCTAAACAACACTCTAACCTTAAACCTAAAGCTAACATTAGACCTAGTCCTAACCCCTAACACTAAAATTAGCCCTAATCATAACCCTAGTACTTACATTAGCTGTAACCATAACCCTAGCCCTAACTTAACCTAAATCCTAGCCCTATTCCAAGCCCTAACAGTAGCTTTAACCCTAAACCTAACTCTAACCCTATCACTAATTGTAACCATAACCCTAGCTGTAACCCCAGCTCTAACCCTATCCATTACCCGAACCATAACCCTAACCCTAATGCTAACCCTAGGCCTAAACCTAACCCTATCCCTAATCTTCACCCTATCCATAACACTAAATCTAACCTGAAACCTAAACCTAACCCTATCATTACACTGATCCTAGTCTTAATGCTAATTCGAGTCCTAACTTTAAACCTTAACCTATCCAAAACATCATCATGACCATGACCCTAATAATACCCTTATCTCTAAACCTGACCCTAACACTAAACCTAATGTTTACAAAAGGCGTAGCCATAAACCTAACATTAAACTATCTTTAACCATAACCCTAGGCTGAAATTAACTCTAACTATAATCCTATCACTAAACCTACCCTTAATCCAAACCTGAACCATAACCCGAGCCCTAACCATAATTCTAACCCTCACCCTAACCCTAAACCTACCTATAACCCCTTCCCTTACCATAAACCTAACCATTACCCTAAACCTAACCATATCCCCTGCCCTAAACCTAGGCCTAATACTAACACTAAGCCGAGCACTAATCCTAGCCCTAATTTACTCCTATCCTAACCCTAATGCTAGCCCTAAGTCTAACTAGAACTCTTGCCCTAGCCCTAGCCCTAGTTCTAACCTTAACCTATCTTAACTCTAGATATAAACCTAACTCTAAATCTAAACCTAACTCTAAATTTAACTGTAATCATAAGCCAAACCAAACCCTAACACTACCCCTAACCATAATGCTAATCCTAAAACTTGACCTGGCCCTGGCCCTAGCCATAAAACAAAACCAAGCCATATCCCTAACCCAAACCCTCAACCTAAAGCAAACCCAAATATTACACCTAGCCCTAATCCTAACTCTAAAAATTACTCTGACCCTGAGGCTGACCCTAAAACTAATCATAGCTCTAATCATCACCCTAACTTAAATTAACCCTAACATTAGACATAGCCTTAACTGTAACCCTAAAACTAGCCTTAATTGTAACCCTAGTTCGTACATTAGTCATTGTCCTAACACTAGCATTAACCCTAAAACAAATCCTACCCTGGATCCAAGCCATAAACCTAGCTTTAACCCTAATCTTAACCCTAACACTAGCCCTAAACCTAACCCTAACCCTAGCCCTAACCTAGCTCTAACCCTATCACTTACCCTAAGCCAAACCCTAACCCAAAAGCTAACTCTAGTCCTAACCCTAAACTTTAGTCTAACTTCAACTCTAACCATATTACTAGTCTTAACTCTAGCCCTCATTCTACCTCTAAACCTAACCCTGACCCTCATCTGACCCTAAAAGTAAACCTAGGTATAAACCTGACCCTAAACCGAAACCAAAACCTAACACTAGACCTACCAGTAAGGCTATACTTATAGCTAAACCTAACACTACACCTAAACCCAAAGCTAATCCTAAATATAGCTATAACTCTAGCCCTAGAACTAAACAAAATTCTAGCACTGGCCCTAACAATAAACATTAACCTAAACCAAACACTTACCCTATCCCTAGACCTAACCCTAGTCCTAATTCTGGTTCTAACCCTAAACCTAACCCTATCCCGAACACTAACCCTGATCCAAACACTTAAACTAGCTTTAAACCTGACACTAACCCAAAACCTAGACCTAATACTAGACCTAGCCATAACCCTAAACCTAAAACTAGCACTAAACATAACCCTAACTTTTGCAATACCCATAGTCCTAACCCTAGCCCTAAACCTAACATAAAACCTAGAGATAATCCTAAGCCTAAACTTAGCTCTAAGCATAAACCTAAGCCTAGCCCTAACCCAAATCCTAACTCTTACCCTAACCCTCTCCTTAGACCTCACCCTAGCTCAAAGCCTAACCCTTACACTAAACATAACCCTAACCTATCCTATTTCCTAATCCTAACCCTAGCCCTAATCCTAACTTTAACCCTAGCCCGAACTTTAGCTCTAACCATATCCATTACCCTATGCCTAACCCTAACTCTAATTAAAACCCCATCCCTAACACTAAACCTAACTCTAACCATAATCTTGAACTTAGAAATAAACCTAAACCTAACCCTCACACTAGCCCTAACACTAGCTCAAACACTAACCCTTATCCTAACCTAACCATAACCTTAACCCTAAACTAACACTTACCCTAACCCTAACACTTACCCTAAACTAAACCCTAGCCCTATCCCTAATCTTAATCCGAATCCTAGACTTAATCCCAACCATAACCTAGCCCTAACCTAGCTCTAAAACTATCCATTACACTAAACATAACCCTAACCCTAATGCTAAACCAAACCCGATCGCTGAAACCTAACCCATCCATTACCTTAAACCTTAACTAGAACCTAAAGTAAACCCTTCCATTTCCTTAAATCTAAACCTAACTCTAATGCTAATTTGAGCCCTAAACCCTTAACCTTAACATAAACCAAATGCTAACCCTGACCCTGACCGTGACAGTAATAATAATTCTAGCTCTAAAGCTGACCTTTAACCTAAACCTAACTCTTACACTAGACCTAGCCATAAACTCACCCTAAAACTATCCTTAACCATAACCCTAGACTTGATATTATCCCTAGCCCAAGTCCTAGCCCAAAACCTATCAAAAGACCTACTCCTCATCCTAGCCCTAATCCTATCCTTAATCCTAAACTGAACCATAACCCTGGGCCTAATCCTAATTCTAACTCTCTCCCTAACCCTAAACCTACCTATAACCCCACCCATTCCCCTAAATGTAACCCTAACCACAGTGCTAACCCTAACTTTACCCCAACCACGAGGCTTAACTCTAACACTAACCCTAGTCCTAAACCTAGCCCTAATTTAGCCCTAACCATAACCCTCACCCTAAGCCTAATCCTAAGAATAACTCTAATTCTCATCCTAGACGTATCCCTAGTTCTAACCATATTCCTTACCAATACCCTAACCCTAGCACAAGCCCTAACCTTAGAGCAACCCTAACTTTAAATTTAACCCTAACCCTAAGCTTAAACTTCACTCTAACACTAGCCCTAACCCTGACGCTAATCCGAAATCTAGCCCTAACCCTAGGCCTAGCCCTAAAACAAAACTGAGCCATAGCCCTAACCATAACCCTTAACCTAAACCAAAACCTAACCCTACACCTAGCACTAACTTTAGCCCTAATTGGAGTCCTAAACCTAACCCTAAAACTAACCCTGCTACTGACCCTAAATATAATCCTTGCTCTAAACATCACCCTAACCCTAACCCTAAATCTGCCACAAATTGTAACACTGGTTCATAAATTAGCCATAGCCCTAACCTTAGCTCTAACCAAACCCAAAACCTAGCCCTTATTTGAGACTTAACCCTAGTTTTAAACCTAACCCTAACCCAAATCTAGCCCTAAACCTTACCCTAACCATAGCCAGAATCCTAACCATAATCCTAGTCTTATCACTAACTATAACCCTATCCATTACCCGAACCATAACCATAACCCTAATGATAACAGTAGGCCTCACCTAACCTTATTACTAACCCTAACCTTATTAATTAACCTAAACCTAACCTGAACACTAAGCCTAACCCTATCATTACACTAACCCTAATGCTAATGCTAATTTGAGCCCTAATCCTAAACTTAACCTAAGCCAAACACTAACTCTGACATTTCCCATAATAACATACCTAGCTCTAAACATGACCCTACCTCTAAACCTAACCCTTATACTAGACCTAGCCATAATCCTAATCCTAAAACTATTCCTAATATAACCATAGACCTGACATTTGCCCTAGGTGTAATCCTAGCCCTAACCTTAACACAAAACATAGCCCTAACCCTAACCCTAACCCTAGCCCTAATCGCATCCATAACCCTAGCCCTAAACTTAGCACTAAGCCTATCAATTATGCAAAACATAGGAATAATTCTAATGCTAACCCTAGGCCTAAATCTAAACCTATTCCTAACTATAACCCTATCCATTAAGCTAAACGTAACCTGAACCCTAAACCTAACACTATCATTACCCTACCCCAAACCCTAATGCTAATTTGAGTCCTAACCCTAAACCCTAACCTAAACAAAACCTTAAACATGATCCTGACACTAATAATACTCCTGGCTCTAAATTTGACCCTTACCCTAAATCTAACCCTTACACTAAACATAACCATAAACCTAACCCTAAAACTATCCCTAACCCTAACCCTAGAACTGACATTTGCCCTAACACTAATCCTAGCCCTAACCAAAACACTAACCCTAGTCCTCATCCTAGCCCTTAATCTAGCCTTAATGATAACTCTAATGAAACCCTAGCCCTAACGTTTGTCCTAGCCCTAAACCTAGCTCTAACCCCATCATTTACACTAAACCTAACCCTAAGCCCAAAACTAAACCTAGGCCTAAACATAAACATAAACCTAGCCTTATTCCTAGCCCTAATTATGCCCTATACCTAACCAAACCCTAAGCCTAGCCCTAAGACTAACTCTCACTCTCGCCCTAGCCCTAACCCTAGTTCTAACCCTATTTTTATCATAACGCTAATCCTAGCTATAAACCTAGAACTAACACTAGCCATATCCTTAGCCCTATACCTAACCCTATATCTAATCCTAACTCTAAATCTAACTCTAAACCTAAGACTAATCCTAACCCTAACACTAGTCCTAAACCTAATGCTAATATTAAAACTAGCCTTAAACATAGCCCTAGCCCTAAAACAAAACTGAGCCATAGCCCTAACTTTAAAGCTTAACCTAAACCCAAACCTAACCCTAAACCAAGCCCTAACCCTAGCCCTAATTCGAGTTCAAACCCTAACCCTAAAATTACCCCTGAACTTAATTATGTCCCTAATACTAACCCTAGCTCTAAACATCACCCCAACATTAAACCTAACCCTAACACTAGACCTAGTTCTAACCCCAATCACATAACTAGCCCAAATTGTAACTCTACTACAAACATTGGCCCTAACTCTAAACCTATCCCTAACTCTAATCAAAACCTAACCCTAATCTGAAACCTAACCCTAGCTTTAACCCTAAACGTAATCTTAACACTAGCTGTAACCCTACCCTAAATGTAGCCCTAACCCTAGGTCTAACCCTATCCCTTACCCTAAGCCAATCCTAACCCTAATGCTAACCCTAGGCCTAACCCTAATGCTATTACTACTCCTAAGCCTATCCCTCATTCTAGCTCTAACCATAACTCAACCCTGACACTTATTCTTACCCTAATGGGAACTGTAGGTCTAAACCGGACCCCGACACTATACTCAACCCTAACACTAGCACTAGAAATAAACCTATTCCTAAACCTAACCCTAGCCCTAGACTTAAACTTAATCCTAAATCTAGCCAATATCTAGCCTTAGACCTAAACAAAAACCTAGCCCTAGCCCCATCATTTACACTAAACCTAACACTGTGTTAATTAAATTAACCCAAACACTAACCCTACTACTAGACATAACCCTAGTGATAATTCTGGCTTTAACCCTAAAGCTAACTCTAACCTGAACATTAACAATGACCCTAACACTAACTCTAGCTCTACACATCACACTAACATTAACCCTAACCCTAACACATGACCTATACATAACATTAACCAAAAAACTGGCACTATCATAACCCTAGTTTGTACATTAGCTGTAGCCCTAACAATAGCCCTAAGCACACCAAAAACCTGGCCCTAATCCGATCGCTAACCCTAGCTTTAACCCTAACACTAACCCTAGCCATAAAGCCAATCCCAAACCCTTGCCCTAACCCTAGCTCTTATCCTATTTGTTACCTTAAGCCAAACTCTAAACCTAATGCTAACCCTGGTCCTAACCCTAATTCATAGCCTAACCTAAACCCTAACCCTATTACTAGTCCTAACTCTAGCCCTCATTCTACCTCTAACCATAACCCAAACCCTAATCCTAACCCTAAAATTTATACTGACCCTAGCAGTAACCGTAGGTCTAAACCTGACCCTAACCCAAATCCTAACCCTAACATTAGCCTTACCGGTAATCCTATACCTAAACCTAAACCTAACACTAGTCCTAGACCTAAACTTAATCCTAAATCTAGCCATAACTCTAGCCCTAGACCTGAACAGCAACCTTGCCCTAGCCTGAACAATCACCCTTAACATAACCCAAACACCAACCCTACTTCTAGATCTAACCCTAGTCCTAATTCTGGCAATAACCCCAACACTCACTCTAACCTGAACAGTGACCCTGACCCTAACATAAACCTAGCTCCAAAGCTCACCCTAACTCAAAACCTAATCCTAACACTACACCTAGCCATAACCCTAACCCTAAAACTAGCCCTAATCATAACCCTAGCTCTTAACTAGCCATGGCCCTAACACTAGGCCTAAACTAACACAAAACATAGCCCTAATCCTAGGCCTAAACCTAGCCATATGTGTAACCCTAAACTAACCGTGCCCTATCCCTAACCCTAACCCTCCCCTTAGACCTAAACCTAGGTCAAAGCCTAAACTTTACCCTAAACATATCTCTAACTTAATTATAGACCTAACCATAGCTCTAATTCTATACACTGCCCTAAACCTAGCCGTAATCCTAACCATAACTCTAGCCTTAATCCTAGCTCTAATTCTATTCATTACCCTAAACATAATCCTAACCCTAACCCTAACCCTAGGCTTATCCCTAACCCTATCACAATCCCTAAACCTATTCATTACCCTAAAACTAACCTGTACCCTAATCCTAAGCCTATCAATTACCCTAACCCTAACTCTAAACCTAATGCTTATTAAATCCCTAAACCTAAAACTTAACCTAAACTGTAAGCCATACCCTGACCTTAATAATACATCTAGCTCTAAACTTGACCCTTACCCTAAATCTAACCCTTACACTAGACCTAACCATAAACATAACCCTAAATCTATTGCTAACTGTAACCCTAGACTTAACCCTAGACACTTACCCTAACACAAACCCTAGCTCTGAACCTTACCCTAACTGAAAAACTAACCCTAACACTAGACAAACCCTAAATCTTCCCATAGCCAAAAACCCATTCACCTAACACTAGCTCTAAACCTCACGCACAACCTAGCCCTAATCCTAGCCCTAGTCCTAGATCAAAGAGTAACCCTAACCCTATCCCTAGCACTAACCTTAACCCTAACATTGGCTCTGGCCCTAACCCTACTCAAACTCTAATCCTTACCCTAAACCTAACAATAGCCTAACCCCAAACCTAACCCTAAACCTAGCCATAATCCTAACTGTAACCATAGCACAAATCCTAGCACACACTCTTTACATTATCTTAAACATAACTCTAACCCTAATGCTAACCCAAGCCTTAATACTAACCCTAATCATAGCCCTGACTCTAACCCTAACCCTCACCCTAGCCCTAAACCTAGCTCAAACCCTAACACTTCTGCTAAACCTAACACTAACACTAACCCTAGGCCTATCTCTAAACCTAGTAAAAATTCTAATTTTAACACAATCCCTAACACTAGCACTAACCCTATCCATTACCCTAAAATAAACCTAACCCAAATGCTAACTCTAGGCCTAATCCTAATCCTATCGCTAACACTAACCCTATCTATTACTCTAAACCTAACCTGAACCCTAAACCTCACACTATCCATTACTTTAACCCTAAACCTAATGCTAATTTGAGACCTAACCCTAAACCTTATCCTAAACTAAACCCTAAACTGGACTATGACCATAATAATACACTAACTCTAAACCTCACCTTTACCCTAAACCTAACTTTCCACTAGACCTAGCCATAAACCTAAAGTTAACACTATTCCTAAACATATATCTAGACCTGACATTAGCCCTAGCACTAATCCTAGCTCTAACCCTAACACAAACCCTAGCTCTCATCCTAGCCCTAAACCTAACCTTAATCCTAACCCAAACACTCACCCTATTACTATACCTAATTTTAAACCTCACCTTAGCCCTGAAACTAGCCATTACCTAATTCCTTCCCTTAAAACTAACCATAATCCTAACACTAACACTAACCTTAATTCTAGCCCTAACCATGGGCCTAACCCTAACACTAAACCTAACACTAATCTAGTCCCAATTTAGCCCTAACCCTAAGCAAACCCCTAACTCTAGCCCTAAGAATAACTCTCTCACCCTAGCCCCATTTCTATTTCTAAAACGTTCTGTTAC
The DNA here is from genome assembly GCF_001458135.2 of Marmota marmota marmota. Lineage (NCBI taxonomy): Eukaryota > Metazoa > Chordata > Mammalia > Rodentia > Sciuridae > Marmota > Marmota marmota. The sequence goes on from NW_026010996.1 coordinate 20,317, forward strand.
CGTAACCCTAACACCTGCCCTAAACTTAGCCCTAACCTTAGATCTAACCATAACTCTAAATGTAACCCTAACCTTAAGCCTAAACCTCACCCTACCACTAGATAAAACACTATTGCTAATCATAAAACTAACCCTAACACTAGCCCTAGCCCTAAAAAAAACCGAGCCTTTACCCTAACCCTAAACCTAACCTAAACCATACCCTAACCCCACAACTATCCATAACCCTAGGTCAAATTCGAGTCCTAGGATTAAAACTAAACCTTACCCTGATTCATATCCAAACACTAACCCTAGCTATATATATCACCCTAATCATGAAGCAAAAGCTAACACCATTCCTAGCTCAAACACTAACCCTAAAACTAACCCTAATAATAAACCTAGTTATTACATTAGCCATAGTGCTAACCCTAGCTGTAACCCCAAAACAAAAAAATAGCCCGAATCTGAGCCCTAAAACTAGATTTAACCCTAACCCTAACCCTAAACCTAGTGCTAAACCTAGCCCTAAACCTAACCCTAACCCTAACCCTAGCTCCAAGCCTAGTTCTAACCCTATCCCTTATCTTAAGCCAAACCCTATCCATAATGCTAACCCTAGTACTAATTGTAATCCTTAGCCTAAATCAAA
>NW_026010997.1:0-2970 GCF_001458135.2 Marmota marmota marmota
TTGGAGGATCCCGGTGGCCTCCAACAGAAGGTGAGGACCATACCACAGTGGGTTACAGTGGTCTGTGCTTGGGGTTCAGATGAGTCTGTCTTGGGACTCACTCACATTTTAGTATTAACACCTTCTAGAGTAGTTGTGAGGATTCAGTTAGATGATAGGTGTGCCTAGCATGGGGCCTGGCATTGGCTCAGCTGTTTTCCATCCCCATCTCACTCCCGTTCATTCTTGTGTTCCTCTTCCTTAGTCTCCCTGCTCATGGATGTTGGTCATTTCTCTTGGACACAATGCAGGGATTAAGACTGTGAGCTCTGGAGTGAGGCTGTCTGAGTTTTAAACCCTGGTTTTCCCACTTAAAGCTCTGTGAACTTGTGGCTTCACCTGTCCATTCCTCAGTTTCTTTATCTGAATTGAGAATAATATTACTGAAAAGTTGTCCCAAGAATTCAGTGATGTGATGCATACTCCCGTAGACAGAATTCTAAAGATGAACTGCTTGCTCTCCAAGATTCCCATCACCAAACACTGATCTGATAGGGTGGTGAGGGGACTTCACAGAAATAGCTTCAAACAACTGATCAATGGAGAGTACCCTGGTGGGCCAGACGCATCAGATAAGCCATTTGAGAGCAGAACATTCTCCATAGCCAATAGCATAGTGGAAGTGGGAGGGATTTGAAGGTGTGAACATTTGGACAGGGTGTTGCTAGCTTTGAAGATGGACTGAGCCACATTTCAAGGAGAGAAGGTGACAGTATTTAGGAGCTGGGAGTAGCCTGAGGATGCACACCAGTCAGAAAATGGGGGCCCCAGTCCTTCAACAAAAGGATCCAAATAACCTGCAATAACCAGACAGATCCTAGAGGTGGGCCCTTCCCTCACATCTGCTCATCAGGGTCAAGGCCAGAAACAGGAGAGGAAAGGCCAAGATTGGCCGGAGTGGCAACAGGGAAGGTGGTGATGGCGCTCAGAATGTGAGAGGAGCATCCTGGGGAAATCACTCACTGCACAGACAACTGCAGGGCTGGTAGAAATCTAGACTTCAGAATGCTGCCACTGAGGGCCTGGAGGGAATTGAGGAAGGCCTTGCTAGGAGGCCACAGAGTGCTCAGCAGAGCTGGCTACTACTGGTATGTGGAAAGCAAATGAGGCTGGTTGTGGCTGAGGATGTGATGGGTGTGCACCTTGGAGTCTTACTTGCTATGTATGGTACAATGCAAGAGGAGAGGTAAATGGAGGCAGAACTGTTAAAAAGGAACAGGACCTGAGGATGTTGAAGTTTTTAGCATCACCAGATGGCCAGCTATGGGAAAAGCAAGAGACTCCCTGTTGGAAAAATGGGCCCTTCAGCAGAGGCTGAGGATGGGACACAAGACTCTTCCCTGAAACCCGAAGGACAGGCCCAGAGCTGACTGCCTGTGTAGCTTCTTGATTTTGGCCCACCCTCCACCTCTTCCAGGGCTGTGCATTCTGCCTTTTGGGCAAAACTAGCAGGGAAGGAGTGGGCACCCCATGGTGTCCAAAACAGATCACCTGGGTTCCAAGCCCAAGTTGTCATTAGAGCCAAAGCCCAGAAAAGCCCATCAGCACTTGTGCACTAAAACAGAACAAAGTTACTAAAACAGGTTTTAGTGGGATCCAGGGTTTTCTGTCATAATATTCATAATGTGCAAAAGACAAATGAAAATCACTTGTTATACCAAGCAGGGAGAAAAAAAAAAAGCTCTCAGTGAGGAATTACAAATAGCCCCAAAACAAAACAAAACAAAACAAAAAAATTAGAAAATCTCAGCAAGCACATGTACTCATCATAAAGAAGAAGATGTAAATCATAGGACTGAAAAAGAGAGTAACTGTCAGTGGGGCTGTTAGAGGATCAAGTCAGTGGAGGGCAGACCAAAGAATTTACTCAATATGAGTAAGAGAGAACAAGCAAACAGAGCTTCAGGGACTTGTGAACAATGACAAAAGATCTAAAGTTCTGTAATTAGAATCTGAGGAGACAGGAAAGGGTATAGGGATGAAACAGTATTTGAAGAAATAGTGGCTGAAAGCTTCCCAAATTTGACAAAAGACACAGCTTATGGATTTGAAAAGTTGGGAAATCACAAAAGTGACAAATCCAAAGAAATCCATGCCAAGGCAAATCATAATTAAGCTTGTGAAACTTAGAAGACAAAGGAAGAATCTTAAAAACATCCAGATATTACACTAATTTAAATGAGGATGAATTTCTCACCTGAGACCAAGGAGGCCAGAAAGACATGGCACATTTTTCCAATGGTGAAAGAAAAGAACTGTCAGTCCTGAATCTATATCTGGAAAAAGTATTCTTCAAGACTGAAGGGGAAATAAAGACATTCTTACATGAAGAGAGACAGAATTTATTTCCAGGAGACCTACCCTCAAAGAATGGCTGGCGGAGCTTCTCCAAAGAAAAAGAAAATGATAACTGAAAAAGATTTGGAACTTTGAAAAGGAAAAAAAGAATGACAGAATCAGTGAAAATTAAATAGGATAGAAGTCTTCCTGAATTCATGAATTTCTTAAATTATATTTGACAATCATATTTGGTTGAAACAAAAACTTAGGACCTCATCAATGTGGTGCTTAAAGCACATAGAGGAAGTCTTTAAAACAATTGTTTGTGAAAGCAGGGAGGCCAAGGAACCTAAATGGAATTAAGGTGCCTACCTTCCAAGTGGTCAAACTTTGTTACCAGGCCAAAATAAGTTATGCAGGATGTTAAATTGCACACCCATGCATGCATACAGGTACAATTGACTCTAAAGTTGGTGAAATCTGAATGAGCTCTGTGTGTGCCAAGGCCAATTGCTTGGTTTTGGTATTGTCCTCTCATTACAAAGATAGTCACTTTGCAGTACTGGGTAATGAGTGTATGGTATCTCTCCATACTTTTTTTTTTCTTTCAGTGAATTTGTGATTATTTCAAAATTAAAAGTTAAAAGAACT
>NW_026010998.1:0-2970 GCF_001458135.2 Marmota marmota marmota
GGAGGTGATCTCACCCACCTTTATTAAAACACTTCTCCTTAAAAACCTTTTTTTGGGTATTAGACACATTGACGGTCCCCAACTTGAAAATTTTTAACTTATGGTGTTGTGAAAGTGGCACACACTGAGTAGAAATCAAACATTGAATTTTGACCTTCCTAGGCTAGTGATATGCTGTATCATATTCTCCTGTAATGTTGGGCAGTGGCAGGGAACCACAGCTCCTGGTCAGTCATATAATTATGAAAGTAAACAAATGATACTCTGTAGTATACTGTGTTGCTAAGCTATAATGTTCAGTAGGTCAGGTGTACTAAATACATTTTCAACTTAATATATTTTCAACTTTTGATGGGTTTATTGCTGTAAAACCCAATAGTAAGTCAAGAAGCATTTATATATTAAGAAATTAATGTTACCTGGATGCAGTGGTAAACACTTGTAATTCCAGCAACTTGGGAGGGTGAAGCAAGAGGATCACAAGTTTGAGGCCAGCCTCCGCAATTTAGCAAGACTCAGTTTCAAAGTAAAAACTAAACGGGACTGGGGATGTAGCTCAGTGGTAAAGTGCCCCAGATTCAATCCCTACTACCAATATGTGTGCGTGTGTGTGTGTGTATACACATACATATGTATAAATCTTGTCAGGTGTCATATGTCTAGGACTTGCTATAAAATACTACAGCACAAAAACAGGGAGGATAGATGAAATAAAATTGGCAAACTGTCAAATTGCTAAAGCTCAGCGATCGGTACATGAGGATATAATGTTCTAATTCTAGTTTTCTAAACATTTTGAATTTCTATAGTTTTAAATCACAAGACACATGTTCTTGCTCTGTATTCTCTATCTCAGTTATTGGCACCCTCATATGTTCTGTAACCCTACAAAAAACTTCATTCATGACACCCCTTTTACTGTTCCACACACGATCAATGATCAAATTCTGCAAATATGATCTCAAAGTTCTCAAATCTGCCTGCTCCTCTTCTTCTTTACCATTATACACACTTAGGCTCTTATCATGTCTCTCAATTCCCAATGAATACCTGACTAGGCTTTCTACTTCCATCTTATCCCAGTTAAATTTATATTCTATTAAAATGATGAATCCCAAAGAATTTCTTTGTATTATTCCCAGGTTTAATACCCTTTAACAGTTTCTAACTTTCACAGCCATCTTCTCAAAATAGAATATACCTACCACATATGGTGGTACTTACACTATATCCAGAACATTATACTGTAGTGCAGCATGGCAACAATGAAAAGGCCCCAGATTGCATATGCTCCTAGAAAAATCCTTCATCACTCACAGCTTCTTCATTACTATCTTGAGCATCATCATTAACCATATTAAACTATGTACCCCTAGTTACATGAATCACAAAGTTACTTCTCATCCTCAGAATGTAGTTTCCATAATTTTCTGGGATCCCCTCCTCCTCTGATTCCTTTTCTCAATTCTGCTCAAATTTCAGAAACCCTTAAATCATGGCTTCTGGATCTTACAATTATTGGCAAAATCAATTATTCTCTAAATGGTCTTCCTACCTATTTTCCAAATCTGGTTCTCTGCTGAAACTGTTTTCTCTACAACTCTCTTAAATGGTTGCTTTTTAAAAAATCCATACCCACTGTACAACTAGGCATGAAAGTATACCTGCTCTCCTTGTTGCCTCTAGACCATTCTTTTCCATCCTCTCTAAAATCCCTCAGCTTTAAAACTCCTTTCTTGTGACTTTACCTCTCCGGCTCCTTGTTGTAGTCATTAGACCTCAAGGTCACTTCTTTGACTGGCTTTTCAATACCACTTTTTTGGGGTGTTCTTTTTAGTTATACATGACAGTAGAATCCATTTTGATACAATTATAAAAGCATGGAATATATGTTGTTCTAATTCAGATCCCAGTACCTCTCCTTCCTTTTCTCTTTCCCTACCTCCTTGTTCCTTCCTTCTATTGATATTTTTGCCATTTACCCATAGTTCCCATAGCTGTATTTTTAAAATTAATTTCTTATGGATGTATACGATGATAAGATTCACTGTGGTTTATTCATATATGTACATAGGAAAGTTATGTCTTTCCTTTTTTTAATATTTATTTTTTAGTTGTAGTTGAACATAATACCTTTATTTCACTTATTTTATTTTTTTAATATTTATTTTTTAGGTATAGATGAACAACACAATGCCTTAATTTTATGTGGTGCTGAGAATCGAACCCGGGTCCCGCCCATGGTAGGCGAGCGCTCTACCCCTGAGCCACAATCCCAGCCCCCTTATTTTATTTTTTATGTGGTGCTGAGGATCAAACCCAGGGTCTCCCATGTGCAAGGCGAGCACTCTCCTGCTGAGCCACAACCCCAGCCCTCCACTCTTTCTTTTTCTCATCTCCCTCCTTTCTCTTCATTCCCTTTTCTACTCCACTGAATTTCTATTCTCTTATAATCAAAGATGTTCTAAGGTGAATCTTAGATATTTTATTTTTGTCTAGTCCAGTAATCTTGGCCTCTACCATCTCCTTCTTTTATTTTCCATATTTTTATTGGTATATAATAGTTGTACATGATAATGGGATTTGTTGTTATATATTCACACATGCACACAATGTAACAATATAAATTAGCCAATATCATTCCTTTTTTATTTTTGGTACTAGAAATTGAACCCAGAGGTACTTTACTATTAAGATACATCCCAGCCTTTTTTATTTTAAAACAGGGTCTCACTAAGTTGCTGAGGTTGGCCCTGAACTTGTGATCCTCCTACCTTAGCCTCCCTAGTCGTTGGAACTATGTGTGTGCACCACCACAACTGGCTCTAACCTCTCCTTTAGAAAACCCACTTTTATAGCCATACCCCAAACATTGTTATTAGTAACTACAACTTTTCCTTAATAATACTAATTTTAGGGCTGGGCTTATGGCTCAGTGGTGAACAACCACTTGCATGGCCTGTGTGAGGC
>NW_026010999.1:0-2970 GCF_001458135.2 Marmota marmota marmota
AACCCCCACCAACCAATCAACAAAAACCTATAAAATCTTCAAGGTTTAAGGGGTAAATCCAATGGCTTCCAAATATTTCATCTTCCACAATTATATATCTTCAGCACTCTGAGTTATGGGCTCTTGTCCTTCTTGTTCACTTACAAGGTAACAAATAACAAACAGCATGCAATACCAGGAAATATCATATATTTGACTTGTGCATTATATGTTATCAGTGCTGATGATGTTATCTTAAGTTGGTCCCCTCCCCACTCTCATATTCAACTACTGCTATAAAATAAAGGAGCTAGGATGTTAGAACAGATAATGTAGAATTTTTAAAGTGATAGTTATAATCTAATTCAGTGGTCCTCAAAGTGTTATCAGTGTCAGCCTCACATGGAAATTTACCAGAGACTTGAAATAATTCAATGAGCATTTGTTGAAGCAAGTTAGCTGAATCTCAGTAAGAATAGGAAGCTCTGTGTAATTTTAACTTATCCTTTATTCCCATCCTTTTTCCTCACTTTTGTGGTAGCATTGAAACCCAACAGCCTATCATAACAGTGAAAAGCAGCAGACTTACAGTTACTAGATGGGTCAAAATGGGGATGGACTCTTTCAAAACCTCATTTCCAGAGAACTGTCATTATGTGACCTGTCTGGCAATTTCCTAAAAACTCCACTCACAGAACTTCTCTTTAACTCACTTTACCTCAGAGCTTGCTCATAGCTTGCTCATAGCAGAACACTCTTTTCTTCAGGGAATTTGTGTAAAACAATCACTGTCGATTGTTTAACATTGCAGATGTTTGTGGCAATAACAATTAAAGAAACTAAGAAATTGACTTAAAACCTTAAAAAGGAAAGCTGAGAAAAGTGTTGTTTGATAGACATACAAAAAGCAGTTGACAAAATTCTCAACAGACTAGGAGTAAAAGGTAAATTCCTTGACCTCAAAGACCATCTGCAAAAAACCCAAAGACACCACTATACTTAATGGGCAAAAGACTAGAAACTTTCAACCTAAGATCAGGAACAAGACACAGAGATCGACTCTCATCACTTCTATGTAACATTGTATTTGAACCATTAGACAATAAAATTAGATAATAGGCACCCAGATTTAAAAGGAAAAGTTAAACAATATTTATAGATGACATGTTCTTGAATATAGAAAATCCTAAGGAATCAATTTTAAAATCTTGCAAAGGACCTGAACAGATATTTCTTCAAAGAAGACATAAAAATTGTCAAGTATATAAAAAAGTACTCAACAATATCAGGAAAATTCAAATCAAAACCACTATTAGATATTACCTCATACTCACTAGATGATTATTATAAAAATGACAAAAGATAAATGTTGGCAAGGGTGTGTAGAAGAGGGAATGCTTGTGCATTGTTATAGAAATCAGTATAGAGGTCCTTAAAGAAATAGATCTAGATAGATCTAGAAATTCTGCTTTGGAAAGTATACCCCAAAGAGATGAAAATCCATCAGATAAAGCTATCTGCACTCCCATGTTCACTGAAGCACATTTCATAATAGCTCAGATATGGAATAAACCTGTATTCATCAACTGATGAATGTATATGTTGTTCAACCATAAAAAGAGATCCTGCCATTTGCCACAACACAGATGGACATTTTAAGTGAAATAAGCCAGAAGCAGAAAGAAAAATATTGCATAATCTCACTTATATGTAGAATCTTTTAAAAAGGTCAAATATACAGAGATATAGAATAAAATCATGATTATGGGGTGGGGAAAAGAAATAAGGAGATACAGGTCAACAATACAAAGTAGCAAATACGTAGGACAAACAAGTCTAGAGAAGTAATGTACAACATAAAGACTGCAGTTAATAAAATCACATTAGAGATTTTTGTTAAATAGATTTAATTGCTCTTGTAATAGAAAAAAGTAACTATGTGAAATGATGGATATGTCAATTTTCTACACTACAGTGAACCATTTTGTTATTTACGTATACCCCTAATATCATGTTGCACACCTCAAATATTCCAATGAAATTCACTTTTAAAAACATTAAAGCTAATAAATGACTAGCTTCTTTTAAATCCATGTCCTCTGTCTCCAAATGCATGCATAACTATGTCTGACAATGTTCCAGTGTATGTCTAAGAGGCACAATTTATGACACTCTTTTAAACTTTTTCTTCTCTCATCAAACCTTCCATGTCTCCTCCTTCGCTTTCACTTCTATCTGCTGACCTTGATTCATATTGTATTGCAAATATGCAAGCCATTACATAAAACTCCTGTTTCTTCCCATCTCAAGTCTCCAATCCTTCCTATGCTTTCACCCACATTTTCCTATTATTTTCCCTTATAACTGAATAAGCATCCATCCTCTTACCAAGGTTAAATTCTCAACAGGTGCTTTAAGCATTATCCCTATGTATCTTTCAAGGAACTTGCTCTTTTAATTGTTTATTCTATCTCTCCTTCACATTAATTTCTGTTTCTGTGTTATTATTACTTCCATCAACATAAAATTTCTCAAGAAAAGCAGTTTGAACCTAGGTCCCCCTTCAATTGCTGTTCTGATTCTCTGTTTCTTTTTACAACAAACTTTCCAGTAAAGCTGTCTGTAGGTGCTGTCTTGACAAACTCATCTCTTCATTTATCCTCAGATCACCCTTTTCTGGTTTCCATTTCCATCACTCTATGGAGACTGTTTTCATTGAGAACAATAATTACCTATCAAGTTCAGTAATCACTGCATTCTTTTTATTTATTTGACTCCTCAATAACACTCCTTTCTTCTTTTGAAATATTCTCGTGGTTTCTATGTTAGTCAACTGGATCTGTCATAATGAGTACCAAAGACTGATAAAAAACAGAGATGTATTTGTTTGAGGCTGGAAAATCCAAGATGAAGGCCTGGAAAGATTTGGTTTCTGGTGAGGGTTCTTTTCCTAGCATGCCAATGGCTTCCTAGTCATTGTATCCTCACATA
>NW_026011000.1:0-2969 GCF_001458135.2 Marmota marmota marmota
AGCAGGAGATTCTAGGATGGAAGGAAGAGGGTTACAAATGAATTTAAGTATACCTTTACCCTCACCAAAACTGATGGGGCTAAGGGGAGACAATCCAATTAGTTACAGAGAACTGTGTTATAGTAATAAAGTTAAAGATAAAATGATTTGTACATAAACAATGTAAGCATAAGTTGTTATGAAACTACCTCTTTTATCAGGGTGAAAAAAATAGTACATAAATAGTAGCTAAAGGAAGCCATGTTTCACTGCTGCCAGAGAAAGAAGTTACAAACGAAGAAGGCTAGAATGAACTCTGTGGAGTTAGATTAGACTCACCATGACATTATCTTTAGATTAATGTAGATAAATAGTGATGCTACAAGCACATACATCCACACATCTGTGGGTGTGTGCAGGTAGTTGAGTTAATGTATTAGCTCACGAAATTGAGTAACACAAAAAGCAATGACACTACAAGTACATTTAACATAGATCTTGTTTTCTAAACATACTTCTCATACTTCTTCTTCTTCTTCTTCAAAAAAGCAGTAAGTAAAGAATGAAAAGAAAAATAAGGTGGTCCTGGTCTTCTTTAGAGAAATGGCTGATTCTAGGGCTGGGTTGGGTAAAAAAACAAGATGAGCATGGAGCATCTTATAGTGTCAGAAGGTGAGGAAGAGTCTAAATGAAAAAACTAACAAAAAAGGATGGGGTATGTCAACATAAAAAAACGTCCTGGTGTACAAGGGTAGAAAAATCGGGGCAATTAAATAATTATGGTATTATCTCTAACATTTCAGTGAATATCAGTGTGCATGCACTTAAAAAATGATTGAAGCAATAAGTAAATCTAAATGGGCAAAGGAATAGAACACTTTACAGAAGAAGAAATACAATCGGTCAACAAACATGAAAAAATGTTCAACATCTCTGGCAACTAGAAAAATGCAAATTAAAACTATACCAATATTTCATCTCACTCCAGTCAGAATGGCAATCATCAAGAATACAAGTAGCAATACATGTTGGTGAGGATATGGGGGAAATGGCACACTCATACATTACTGGTAGGACTGCAAATTGATGCAACCACTCTGGAAAGCAATATGAAGATTCCTTAGAAAACTTGGAATGGAACAACCATTTGACCAAGTTATCCCACTCCTCGGTTTATACCCAAAAGACTTAAAAGCAGCAAATTATAGAGAAGCGGCCACATCAATGTTTATAGCAGCTCAATTCACAATAGCTAAGCTATGGAACCAAGCTAAGTGACCTTCAACAGATGAATGGATAAAGAAAATGTGGTATATATACACAATAGAACATTACTCACCCACTAAAATAAAAGAAATCATGGCATTTGCTAACAAATGGATGGAACTGGAGGCTGTCATGCTAAGTGAAATAAGCCAACCCTCCAAAGCCAAAGGCTGAATGTTCTCTCTGACCTGTGGATGTTAACACATAATGGGGGTGGGGAGATGGAGAATAGAAGTTCATTGCATTAGACAAAGAGAAATGAAGGGAATGGGGCTGGGGTGAAAATAGGAAAGACAGTAGAATGAATTGGACATAACTTTCTTATGGTCATATATGAATACACAAGCATTGTAACTCCATATCATGTACAATCACAAGAATTGGAAGTTATACTCCATGTAATGTATAATATGTCCAAATGCATTCTACTGTCATGTATAACTAGAAAGCACAAAGGAAAAAAAATAAGTAAATGTAGAAGAAATGAATCTCTTTGAAAAAGAATTCTAAATAACAAATGCAAAAGAAATGAGGAAAAATAGAATAGAAATATTTGGACCACCATGAGAACAACTGCTGGAGGCAAAATCCATGCATGATTGCTAAAAGGAGTGTGCAGAGCTCCAAGGAGGAACAGGATATTTGCGTATGCCATGTCTCCCCAAGGTGCTTATTAATTATTGTGGTGGCTTCAACATGTGTCTTAAATTCTTTGATCTTTCTTCCTGCAGGAGGTGGAGGGAAATTCACCTGTCCTTGAGGAAGGGCCAGATTACTGATTCACTTCTAATCAACAGACTGTGAAAGGGGGAAAATTCAAATTATTTCACAGTGGAGAATGTGGCCGGAATCACCTTAACCAAAGGCATCACCTTAACCAAAGGATCAAGGTTTAAATCACTAATGATAAGCTCTCCTGATGTTATGTAAACTCCAAAATGAAGCCTGGAAAGCCCACTTGGCCTCTGTGACAGTTTTCCCAAAAGTTAGTAACTCTAGTCTAATTATGGGAAAACATCACAAAGAACAGTTTACAAAATACCTCATCAGTCCTTCTGAACAATGTCGAGGTCATGAAAACAAGCAAAGATTGAGGAATTGCTGTAGATTGAAAAGATGTAATATTGATACCTCTGGTTACCAATGAAGAGTCCTGCTCCCTCAAGTGTTGAAGTATAACATTAGAGAGTCACGTGGAGGCAAGCATATAAAGCAGGGTTTATTTAAAAGGGGGTAACAGAAAAAGAAGGAGGAAGGAAGGAAGATGGCGGCGAGGAGAGTGCATTGCCCCCGTGTGCTGCTTCACTGTGTGGGAGTATGACAAGTCAGGACGGCTAAAGGATATCTTGTTAGGAATTTCCAGCAATAGTGGGGTGCTCCGGAACCTGGAGGAAGGATTTCCATCGCAAGAGGATCGGCTACGGGGACTCAAACGCGAGAGGTTTGTCGCACGGAGGGTAACACTGCTTATTCAGCAAATCGCCCTGCGGCTAGAGTCTGCAGCGCGCGCTGGGATAGAGACGCAGGGTTACAGCGCTGCAGTTTCTGCCAGCCGCGCAAGCACCGTACTCAGGGCTGAATTCTGGGTTCGAGACGGGGGAAGGAAGCGGTCCATCTCGGTTCTCCACACCGGTCAGACCACAGAGGAGGCCAGCAGCCATATGTTGGTAAACTGACGTCACCTCCCCTGTTTTCGACTGACCGCAGCTCATTCAGCCATAGAT
>NW_026011001.1:0-2969 GCF_001458135.2 Marmota marmota marmota
CTAATGCACAGTTTTGTTTCTAGATGGTTAAATAGATGTTAAAATGTTAATGTCTGTAAAGTGTCTGACATCCATTGTCTCTAGGATTTTTCTTCAACAGGAAAAAAAAGATTACTAATACTATTCAATACACTTTTCTTATATCTTGTATTTTAAAAAAAGATACATAAATTACATCTAAACATATAAAAATTATTCATGTATGTGTTTGTTAGAGACCTCTAATTAGTACAAAGTTAAAATGCTTTTATATTAAATGCTATTAAATGATATTATATTAAACATAATATCAAAACTCTTAACTCCTTAAATTCTATAAGGTAAAATACTTAAACAATGTTGGTGTTTCCATAAATTGGTAAACTAAAAAATAAATGAAATTATTTTGTGTTATTATAAAAACAATGTTACTATAAATTACAAAGTCCCAACAGGTATAATTCTACTTACAAGGGGTCATGAGGTTTCAACTGTATTTCAATTAAATTACTATAAAAAACAAATATTTCATCTTTTTAAAATGGATTAGTTTATCTAAATTCAGAAATTTATAAGGGTTATTTCAAGGTACAAACAAAAAAAGGATCAATGGATTAAAATGATTAAAAAGTTCTAAATATAAAAATATATTTAATGAAAAAGATTTCCAGGTAAGAAGGCTTTATGTGATAAAGTGTAATTATAATACATCTAAGTAAATAACAAAAGGGTCTAATTAAGTAATATAAAGATATATAAATAAAAGACAAATATTAAAATGTTTATATGTGACTAAGTTGGTTATATATGTAGCACAAATAGTTAAAAATATTCAAGGTTGTTCCCTAAGGAGAAATAATAGTGTACTGATATATTTATATGTTAAAATGACAAAAGCTTCTAAAAATATTAATTACATTGGGTCTATTAAGTTCTATCCCATAGAACAAGTAATCTTGGAGAAATTAAGGTTTGTACATTTGTGGCTAAACAGCAACTGTTATTTTAAAGTATTGTCCTACATTACAGAGTCTAGATTTTCCTTTAAAAGCTAACCTTGGTTAATATAAAGACATCAATAAAAGTGTGCTACATTACTCTTCTTTAAAGATTAAATATGTTTATATCTTTCAGGTATACAAGTCTTTAAGGTAAAAAAGTTTAAAGGAACATTTTATCAAGCTGGTATTCTCCAAACTAAATTTGTCTGTAATAGTAATTTAAACTTATAAAGATAATAGATTTTATTGGGGATTTATTTATATTAACTGATGTTTTGTAACCAAATCTTATGTTACCTTATACACTAAAATATAAAAAAAATTAAAGATATTTTAAAAAGTAATGAGAGATTAATCTATTTAAAGATTAATATTATAAAACATTTTGCCATTTTCCACATTGGAAAAAAAAATGTTAAGGGCTCTCAGCCTTTCCTTAATTAATGTTTCAGATGTATGTCATATTGGACTAATATCATTCATACAGAGTCAGGAAACAATATATGTAAATTTTATTAAATGATATCTAAAAAGAGAGACAAAGTTCAGCTTTAAAACTAAAACACTGTGCCTAAGATTTGAAAAGAGCCTTGCCTTACCTGAGATAAGGCTTTGCCTCCCACCTTACAGCATGTCAGAATAACTTCAAAGTATGCCAGATTTCAGATGATTTAAAGTTATATTCAAACATTAATTTTATTGGAAAGATTACTGTTATCTCAAATAGGAAATATAATATATAACTCAGCCAAGGTTCATAATTATATACAAGCAGGGCTGGGGTTTTGGCTCAGCAGTAGAGTGCTCACCTTGCATGTGTGAGACCCTGGGTTCAGTCCTCAGCACCACATAAAAATAAATGAACAAAATAAAGATATTGTGCCCATGTATAACGGAAACAAATTTAAAAAATATATATATACAAGCTAAATATGGTTTTACTATTGTTAATTTCATTTTGTATTTTCATTATAACTAAAAGAAAAGTGACCACGGCAATCAGAGCAACCAAGGGAACTTTATTGTGGCAGTGTCAGATTAACACAAAGAGAGAGAGAGACAGAGACAGAGAGAGAGAGATAGATAGATAGAGAGAGAGAGAGAGAGAGAGACAAAGAGAGAGAGAGAAAGCAAACTGTGTGTGAGATAGAGAGAAAGAGAGGAAAAAAGAAAAGAGGGAGAGGGAGAATGAGAGACAGAGAACGTGGGAAAAAAAGGAGAGAGCAAGACAGGAGGACCTGGAAAGAGAGAGTTTTTTTATAGCCAAAATCTAATGGGCTCTCTGGGTTTGCAAGCTGCCTTGTTGGCGTGCAGTGATTAGATCATACAGTAGTTTCTAAGGGTGTCATCTTCTGCCTTCAGGCAGACTGGGAAGGGGTCAGATGTGGATTTCCATGACACCAGACAGGTGAAAGTCAAGTGTTCAACTTTAAGTGGGGTTGAATGTTCAGACTTCAGGCAAATAAGCGAAGCTAACATTTGTTCAGCCTGCTCCTCAACTAACAATAACTGATGACTGTTAATGTTATACAGAGGTAACACTTCATAAACACACAACCTAAATTAATTTGACATATTATGCCATCATCTGTAGACAGATAATAATTAAAAGAAATTAAATTAACTGTAAAAAGGCTAAAGTTATGGCTCAGAAGTAGAGTGCTTTCCTTGCATGTGTGAGACACTAGGTTCAATTCTGAGCATTATATAAATTATTAAGTAAAATAAAAATATAGTGTTATCTAAAAAATAACTGTAACGTTATAAATATTAAAACTAAAACATAGTACTTTTAGTTTAAGACTAATAAAACTAACTTACTGGATGTTTAATTCCAAACTTAAAAATTAAGGTTAAAATAAAGGGGCCAAAGAAAACCAATATATGGCTCTTGCCCTTTGAGTCAGCCTGACCCAGGATAGTGGTGAAAGCTTTGCAACTCCAGGCCACAAAACATCCTGATAAGAGAGATTAATGATCCCCATGGAG
>NW_026011002.1:0-2969 GCF_001458135.2 Marmota marmota marmota
GAGCTCAGAGCTGCAGGAGGAGCCTCCAGGCCTCCAGGCTGGAAGCCCCTGGAGACCCCATGAGCAGTGACATAATCTGAGATTGTTGAGGGGTCACTCTGGCCACAGTGGAAAGTGGCTGGAGGAGAGCCCCGAGTGGACCTCAGGGGACATGTCTGTCTCACTGTGTCCCTGCTGCAGGGCCCACCTGACGGAGACCCCCAGGGAGTGACATACGCCCAGGAGGAGCACTCAGGACTCAGGAGGGGTGGGAGCTCCCCTCTCCCCCCGCTGTTGGGGCAGTTCCTGGGCACAGAGGACGCAGAGGACAGACAGACGGACACTCAGGTGGGTGCTGTCCTCTCCAGGCCCTGGCTTCCCCGTGCCAAGCACACACCCTCCCTCTCACCGTCTCCCACTCCAGGCTGCTGCATCTGAAGGTCCCCAGGACGTGACCTACGCCCAGCTGTGCAGATGGACACTCAGACGGGGGGCCGCTGCCCCTCCCTCCTCCCAGGCAGAGCAGCCCCCAGCGGAGCCCAGTGTGTACGCTGCTCTGGCCCCCGTTCACCCCGGAGCTGCCCCCAAGGACACTCACTAGTGGCCCTCAGCCAGCCAGCCACCTGACACCTCCAGAGACTCGGGAACTGAGACCGGCCTGACTCTGCATCAGAGAAAAGTGATACCCTGCATTTCACTAATAAAGCCAGAGTTTCTCAATAACCAAGGGGTGGACGAGAAACAGAGGGACAGGAGGTCTCAACATGAATGACAAGGTTCACACTGCACACCAAGGCTGTGAAGTGAGAAAGTTAAGGACCTGAATGATCATGTTAGAACATAGGGTTTTTGTTTTGGTTTGGGTTTTGGTTGGTTTTGTTTTTGTTTTTGTGTTCCTTTCTACTGGGGATTGAACCTAGGGGTGCTTAACCTCCAAACCACATCCCCGACCCATTTTACTTTTTATTTTCAGACATAATCTCGCTAAGTCACTGACACTAGCCTTGAACTTGAGATTCTCCTGTCTCAGCCTCCCAAGTCACTGGGATTACAGGCATGTGCCACCATGCCCAGCTCTAAGAAACATATTTTTTTTTTAATCAATGAACTAAGCTATTCTATCAAGGGTTTAGAAAAAAAATAACAAATCAGTCCAAGTGAAAATAAAGGTAAAAAATGATAAGATTAGTTACTAATGGCGGGGGGCGGGGGGAACCTGGCGTATGTTCCAATATGAGAAGAGCAAGAGAGCAGGCAGGATGGCAGACCCTGCACACGTTTTTAAAGGTAACAAGAGAACATTATGAGCTGTTTTAAGCCCACAAAGTAGAAGATGTAGATAAAATAGGCAAAATCCCCACACATACAATTTACCAAATGAACATAAAAATAAACAGAAAATCTGAATTGTCTCGTGCACATTAAATAGATTGTGTCTGTAGTTTAAGACGTTTTTCCAGTGGAAATTCGAGTTCGGGAGGCTTTGCTGGTGGTTTCTTCCAAACACTTAGGCACTCGAGAAACACACACATGGCCCCATCTTACACAGACTGCTTCTGAGGGTAGAAAAGGAGGAAATGCAACCCCACACATGCTCTCAGAGCAGGAGAAAACTGATACCAAGACCTGACAAGGAAACGAGAGAACAGGCAAGTCACAGGACCATCTCACACCAACCCAGACCCGAGGCCCTAAAGGAAATCAGGTTCCAGCCGTTGCCCAGGGGCACGCGGTCATACCAGCCACTCGGGAGGCCGAGGCAGGAGGATCCCAAGTCCAAACTCACAGAGACCCTGACTCCAAATAAAAAGTGTGAGGGTCATGGATTGGCAGTGGCGTGCCCCTGGACCCCATCCCAGCTCAGCCATGCTGGACTCTGTGCCCTCAGGAAGGTCGATGCGCCCTGTCCACATGGAGATCTCCCTTATTTTTGTTTTGGCTTTTGCTTTGTGTTTGGAGGACAAGAGTGGCTTGAAATTCAGAAATCAAGTGAGCAATCGGCACATTAACAGAACAGGTGAAAGTTATCATCTCCGAGATGCAGACAAGCCTGGCCCTGAGGGAGACGGTCCGTAAGAACTAGACACAGCGCAGCTACACGGGGCTTCCCTCATGGAGCTCAAAGAGCTAAGGCGGTTGGTCGACCAGGTTTGCTTTCTTTTGTCTTTTGAATCCAGGCCTCACAGGTGCTAGGCAAGGGCCTGCCACAGCACCTCACTCCCAGTCCTTCTATTCTGAGGCAGGGTTCTGCTGAGTTGCCCTGGCTGGCCGGGAAGTCCTGGGCTCAGGGAATCATCCCGCCTCAGCCTCCTGAGCAGCGGAGCCCACAGGGGCTCCCCACCCGCCGGCTCCACTCCTGAATTTCCACATTTCCCTTTTGCCGTAGGACATTTCTCTGACGTTGTGTCTGTTGGGAAGATACTTTCTTAGTTTCTCTTTGTCTAAGAATTACTTTATTTTGCTTTCAATCCTTAAGAATTTTTCTGCTGGATACAGAATTCTTCTCTCGCACAACTTTAAGTCTGTTTCTCCAGTAGAACGTGGTGCGTGGGAGCAGGATACAGAACGCCCCAGGGTGGACGCTCCCCGCGGCCTTCCTCCCTTGGTCCGTGGTGGATACTCGGGTGGTGCTCGCTTTTCTCCCGCTGTGACTAGTGACACTGTGACATCTGTGCGCTACTGTTTGTGTGAAATCTCTTCTCAGTTGCTCTGGATGCCGCCCAGGAGCACAGGTGCTGGAAAGTACGTAATTCTGTCCCCACTCTCAGAGGACCCACAAGCCACCTTACACCACGAGGACACCTTACTTTCCTGTAGGTACACTGGTAACGCCCCAGACCCGGTCCCACGTCCACACCAACACTCGCGGCTCCTCCGCTTGGCTTTGTTTGGCTGTTCCAGATATTGCCTCGCGGCGAGGGCTAGATCATTTGAACCCGGGCATCATCCTGGTTTGATTTATTTCCCTAGTGAATGATGACGCTGTCCGT
>NW_026011003.1:0-2969 GCF_001458135.2 Marmota marmota marmota
TATATAATATAAAATGCATTTATAAATATACATATATTGAAAGCATATTTATTTCTAGTACATATAAAAGTTATTTATTTTTAGTCTATATGTATATACATAAAACATTCATTTTCAGTATGTGTATAGTCAAATATTTTCTATTGGCATTTGAAATGAAATTTTAGTGTTTCATTCTGTTTTTCTTCTAAAATCATCAGTGTAATTGATTAAATAATCAGCATTCATCTTATTCTGTAGGAAATGAATATTTTCTGCTTTTACCTGATAGGGTCTATTAGCATAGTTAGGATTTAGAAAATGGAGAAGTTGCAGGAAGTGCCTAGAATGAAAATCTTAACTCCCTGAAGACACCAGAACTCAGAAGCAATGTAGTGACAATTATGTGGCTCTAGCCCAAAGAAAACAGGTTTTAATATATAGATCCTAATCTGCTCTTGTTTTCTTGGTATCCACACAAAACCAAGATAATATTTTTTACTTCACTCATAACCACTCAAAATGTGCTCTTATTCCATACAGAAATTAAAGAACTTTTCTTATTTGATTTTGAGAATCTGAGTTCTCTGGAAATAGTCTGAAAAAAGGGAGGAAAACGAATGTGTTTAAAGTGATGAGTGTAGGTCTAACTTAATGCTAAATTTTGTCATATACAAAAGAAAAATGTTAACATTTCTTTAACATAAATCTATTAACGTGGCACATGTAGGAGGCAATTAATAAATCAGGTTATGCATAGGCTTCATATTGTGTAAAACTCAGGTCATGGGTACTTAGAAAATCTATTAAAAAATAATACCCAGTTACACAAAATTTGTTTGCAATTCTTAGGGGGTGAGGGTCAAGAAGAAACTTTAAATTAAAAATTCTAATTTTTAGGTTATCATTTCTTTTTTATTTATTAGAGAAGTCTTAGGTAAGGACATTTATTACAATTATGTTCTTTTGCAATACTATATGACTTTCCTTCTTAAGTTTTCTTTGTTATAAATCAACATTTATTTGTATGATTATTTTATGCCTTGACTGTAAGCTCTGTGGGAACAGAAATGTCCTTATTCCTTATGATAAACACATGAGTTCCTGGTACATCACACAAATATTGGTTGAAGGAATCAATGCATAAGCATGGATTCAACATTGGACATAGAAGTTAGAGAGGATAACATTATGTGTGCTAGAGTTGTCAGGGCAAGTTTCATGGAAAATGAGTCACTAGCCCAACTCATATTGAGTACCTATTGTAGGTAAGGCTTTGGGCTGGGCATGGGTGGGATTTGTAGAATTTGTTTTGAAAGATAGAAAGTATTGGTAGTCACAGTGGTAGAGAAGAGGTATCTTTGGTGGGGGCAAAGAGCAAGAATAGTGGTGTGGATTAATAAGTGGATGAAAAAACTAGTTCCCCTGGGGGGTGATGAATAATTGCAGAAAACATGATGTAGCTATGTTTTGAACCATTTTGATACAGGTATTGTTTTGTTTTGTTTTGTTTTTTTTCATAAGCAGATCTTGTGCTGAGGATTTGTAAGCAAATGAATTCTGAAGGAAGAGTTTTCAGATGAAATGAGTGAGAGAGTAAAGAGAAGGGGAAGAAACAAAGCATAGGTGAAGTCTCAGTGTCAGACTGATCCTGCCAGGAACTTCTCAAGTGTAATACACCTGAGTATGTCCAGACCAAGGTAAGGGAGCCAGATGTTCATGCTCCTGTGTTCAAGCAGGCATTAACTAAGTGCTCTCCTAGGGAATGTAAACTTCCAGACCTTTCCTGTTTTCTCTGAAGGGGCAGTGACAAAGTAGTTCTAGTAGCTCAAGTACTATCATTAGAAGAGAGTAGCAGTTGTTTCTGTCCATTAGACACAAATCAAACCAAAGTTAGGCACACAGAAAAGTCAGAGGGATGGGCAGAACACTCGGAAGGGTCTGCTATAGGAGTTACAGCCTGACAATAGAGATAGAGATTTATAACAGTGTTACCAAAACTGGTTGCATGTTAGAAGCATTTGAGAAGTTTTGAAAGAAAAATTAATGATTGGGCTCCATCCCAGATGAATTAATTCAGAATTTCTTTATGTAAAGACTGGACATCAACAAAGGATTGATTATGGATTATGGATTCCGAGGTGAGGGTGTGTTAGGATGTGAGTAGCATTTTAGGGAGATAAATGCATAAGGATTTATGGCTAGTCTGAAGAAGATAAAAACTGGTGGAGAAAATGGAATTTTAGCCAGAGGTGATGACTTGAACTGTGCTGGTGGCAAAGCAAATGGAAATCAAAAAACAAATGTGTGAGAGAGATTATGGAAACATCCAGGAGACTTAATAACTGATTGAATGTGAGAGCTTGAGGGGGTGGAGGAGTCAAAGATGGCTTGAAGATGTCCAGGCTGAAAGTCTGGCTTTGAAGCATGTCCTTTGAAGTACTACGATGCTTAGACTAGGTGGAAAATTATATCAGCATAGCCCTTTGACATTTTCAGTGGGAAAAAGGAGGATGCTTATTTTTAATGAGGAAGCTTCTCTCAGGGCCTAGACTATTCTTTTGTCAGAAATTAGAAATTCTATGAACACTTTCGGGTTAAAAGTGACTGTTTAAATCATATGCTTCTTAATGTAACAGAATAAAATTTATTTTATATGGCCTAAGAAATTTATTCCCAAGTAACTGTGAGTTTGTGTATTCAGAAAATGGTTTTCATAATTCTGTCATACTGTGCTGGTTTCAATATTCTAGTTGGAAGAGTTTTCATTGCTTATTTCTACTATTAATATTGCTAAATATACAAATTTATAGCCATATATCTTTTTCTCTTAGTCATAAATTATAACCCTTGACATAAGATGTATTCCTAGATATATATTTAGCATTTTATGCTTTTTTAATGTGGTAAAGTGCTTCTAATGTTCATGGGGTAATAAAGACAATAACTTTTACTTTGACACAATAATCATGCAAGTAATGGAAGTTTAT
>NW_026011004.1:0-2969 GCF_001458135.2 Marmota marmota marmota
TTAAAAAAAAAAAAAAAAAAAAAAAAGGTCAGGGGCTGTAGAGCTGCCACTCTTTTACCATTGGACAAGTAAATGTGGTTACGCCACCAAAGCCAGAGCTCCTGGCCCTCTAGCCAGAATCGGGTTCCCTTCCTGGGCAATGCCAGAAGGGCCCATTTGAGTGTGCGGGAGCGTTTTGCTGTTTCTTCAAAGGCAGATGCTTACCGGGAACGGAATGAAATTTGGGACGAAGCTGTCCTGTCGCCCCAGCGTACAGTGAGTGTTTCCTTCCTAGCACCAGCCAGCCCGCCCCGTCCAGTCCGCCCCGTCAATCCACGCGCGCGCCGGAGGCAAGGGCTGGGCGGCGGCGGCGGCGCGCGCCAGGCGGAGGGACGTCCCCGTCTCCCGAGCGCGAAGGGGCCGCCCTAACGGCGCCGGGACTCCCCACTGCGCACGCGCGCCAGTGCCTCGGACGCGGCGAAGAGGGACCCGGAAGTGGCCGTGATGAGGGGCTGCCGTTCCTCCAGGCTGAGAACCGCGGTGTCTGTTCCTCTGCCGCCCTCCCGTCCCCCCGTCCCCCCGTCCCCCCGTCCTTGTCCTTTCGCAGACTGGAATGAATACACCAGGATACTCTGGACGTGGGGGTTTTATGAAGTTCCGTTTAAAACTAAAAACCTGACTGCCGAAACCCGGGATCGAACCAGGGACCTTTAGATCTTCAGTCTAACGCTCTCCCAACTGAGCTATTTCGGCGCCTTTCGCAGCGGTCTTTGGCTAAGCTTTTACTGAGCACTCCACGTCCAATTGTCACACCTGCATTTTCTAATGAGCACTTACAAAGTTCCGCGATTTCTTTCTCCTGCTCCACGGTAACCGCCCTCCCGCCCGCCATTCCCCAGCCCGGATCCGACGCGCACCACCTCCGCGCCCGCAGCCCGGGCGATGGCTCGCCGGGGACTGGAACTGGGGGTCCTAGGGAGCCGATTGCCTGCTACACGTGCGTCACTGTGCGGGAAAGTTCCAGGGTCCCCCCGACGAGCGGTGTTGGCGCAAAACTGTTGTATTGAGTGGACAGGGCCTTGGAGGCAAGAATAGTGTTCCGCCCGCCTCAGGTGCGGAGTTTGCACCCTCCGGTGCACCTGGGTGCGGGAGCGCCCGCCTTGATTATCATCTCTTTGAATGGAGCCTGCTTGGCAAAAGCTAGGCCCGCTCACGAAGGACGAGTACTCAAATGTCAGTGCTACTTCTTAACGCAAGTCGCAAATATTCCTCAAGTACCCATTAAGTGTCAAGCTAAGACATTCTGCAACTCCCAACATCCTATTGTTATGTTCTGTTTTTCATCCTCTCCAATTAAATTGGATTTATCTCATGGCAAGGATCTCTCACTTTACCGCCCTTTTAACCTGCTCATTAGAGCTTTGCATTAAAGTGGAAGCTTCTCAACCAATTTGGATGAATGGATGGATGGATTCAAAGGGGAAAGAAAAAGTAAATTGGAAGCGTCTGCAGTCTCTGTTGTTACCACCAGTTCTCCTCCCCTTCTGGAAAAGAGTCTCTCTCTGAGTTCCTTGGTTGTGCCATATCCAAACACAAAGAGCCTGAGATTTAGAAGTCAGTGGGTAAAGGCGGGAGAGACCCAAGAGAATTTGGAGCTAGAGAAGTTCAGAGGTTTAGGGAGCTTTAGAGTGGAAGAAGTCTGGGGCAGTCGCCTTAATATCGTACATTTAAAAGGAAGCAGAGAAAGAAGAGTTTTACAGGTTTTCTTACATGTTCACAATGTCCCCTTCACATTCTGAAAATACTGCAGGAAAGACTTGACTTATTTTCAATGACTCTTTGGGTTCCCAGTTGGCAACTCTTTACTGTTAACTGCCTGCCTGGATTGAATCATGCCGTAGCTGAACTTCTTAGATTTTTACAATTCATGTCTTCAGGTTAACATCTAATCTAGGAAGTCTCTCCTGAAAATATGTATTTTGGATGTATGTCAATGGAGGGGGTCAATAATAGACATGAGATCCAGGTCATAGTGTTGCCCTTTCTTGATCTGCTAGCCACACAAGCAAACCAGTAGCTTCACATGTTGTTATCTGGAAAATCAAACCCTAGGTAACTAAGAAAATGGCAGGTAACTTTTGATGGGATTTGGGGTGGGAACAGGGGGTAAGAAAAAGTGTAGGGTCTGAGGGGAAATGGAGGAACAGGAGTAAGAGACACATGAAGAAGAAAGAGTGTAACCAATAACATTGTTTTTACAATTTAATAAAATCCTGTGGCAAATTATGAGACAATAGAAACTACATTGTAATGGGGATCATATGCTGAGTAAAGGTTGATTTCAGAATGTAAGGTTGTGATGCATGTCATGGGTAAGCTGGGTGCCACAGTGTCCTGGTTTTTCCAGGATATTCCTTATTACATGTATTGTCCCAGAATCCCACTATGGCAGTACCCCTTTCACTGTTAAAAGTTTAAAATGCCCTGGAATGACCAGAAAGTGGGCTGATTTATAAACACTGTGGAAAAGAGCTTCAGTTTGCTATCATACAATGAACTACACAGGTTTCATGATCAGCTCAAAGATTTTTAATACCAAGCAAATATTTGCTGTTGATATTTTACAAAGAAAACTGAAAGTTTCTGGGACTTAGCCCTATGGGGCTGGGGATGTGGCTCAAGCGGTAGTGCGCTTGCCTGGCATGCGCCCGGTGCTGGGTTCGATCCTCAGCACCACATACAAATAAAGATGTTGAGTCTGCCGAAAACTAAAAAATAAATATTAAAAAATTCTCTCTCTCTCTCTCTCTGTCTCTCTCGAAAAAAAAAAAAAAAAGGTTTATTTTGGCTGACAGTGTTGGAGGTTTTTCAGTGCATGGTTGGTGGACTCATAGCTTTGGGAGTGGCAGTGCATTATGGTGGGAGCACATGAAGAGGAAGCCCATTTACCTCATGACCACGATGAAGAGGTGGGTCTCACTATTCTCGTC
>NW_026011005.1:0-2969 GCF_001458135.2 Marmota marmota marmota
CTTCCTTCCTTCCTTCCTTCCTTCCTTCCTTCCTTCCTTCCTTCCTTCCTTCCTTCCTTCCTTATCTTTTTTACAAGCTTTCCCTTTGAACTCTGATTTATAAATGAATAAGCATAAGGTTTTGTTATGGTTTCACAAATTTCATTACACAGTGAATTCTCACTCTGGATATTTGCAGGATCACCCTGTCCTGATTTTTTTTAAAAAAAAATAATGTGAGGGTAAATTCATAAATAATGAGCAATACAAAGGAACTGACATTCAAGGCAGGAAAGTGCCTGGATTGTGATAATCTTGATTAAATGATAAAAAATAAGCTTCAAGTCTTAGTGACTTTATAATATGCATTTATTTCTCACTCGAGTTATATGTTCATGGTGAAAGGTGCCAGGGGTTCTGTTGTGTCTCTTTGCTCTGTTTTCAGAGTAGCTGTCAAAGCAGCTACTATTGTTAACCTTGCCTTTTACCACAGTAAAATATAAAGAGACTCTGGAGGTCCTGATAATAAAATGCTCTGACCTATGAAAGTCACTTCATTTCTGCTCACAACTCATTGGTCAGATCTCATCAGGTGTCCCAAATTAGACACAAAAGAGGCCATGCAATCTCTCCTTGTGTCTGGAAGGTATAGACTTGATTTGTGTTTGGTGAGCACCAATGACTATCATTTCAAATATTTTTTGTATATCCATTTTTTAATTAAGTGATATTTCCTGCAGGCCCCTTCCTTACCTGTTGTCCAGTCATTGAATGCCTCACACTGGGTTGGTCATTTGTTGTTGAAAAAGATGAAATCACATCTGAAACTGAAGGATTAATGTATAAGGATGAGTTTTGGTTTTTGGGACATTCTCTCCTCCCTTCTTAATGTCCTTGAGATGTATACTTTAAATGGACTGAATTTACATTTTTATTTGACTCAAGGAGTCTTACTGTATTTGGAAGTATTTTATTACATTACAAATTTGGTTTGGAAAGTTGATTATCTTTAGTTCACTCAGCAAATGCATTCATAGTGTTGCTCTGAACTGTTGTGCTAAGTGATCCTGACAGCAGTC
The DNA here is from genome assembly GCF_001458135.2 of Marmota marmota marmota. Taxonomy (NCBI): domain Eukaryota; kingdom Metazoa; phylum Chordata; class Mammalia; order Rodentia; family Sciuridae; genus Marmota; species Marmota marmota. The sequence goes on from NW_026011005.1 coordinate 1,059, forward strand.
ATTTATGGCCAGTTTTGCTCTGATGCAGCATAATTTCCTCTCATTTGCAGTTGGGCATCCTGCTGCCTTTGTGTAGAAACTGTGACTGGCACAGTAAAAACATCAGTCTTAGGAATGCCTTGGTGGAAGTGAGGACCAGATTTATGTTTGATTTTAAAACAAGAAAAAGTAGTAACATACATATATTTATTTTCTCATGAATATTTTAATGCTTTGGTATGTTGAACTCTAGATAATCACTGTTAATAGTTGAACAATTTAAGACTAATTAATCAAGCACTATTTAGGAGACTCAAGCAATTTATTATGCATATGCTTTTTTTCTGGGCCCTGTGGGTTTTTTTTCACTTATTAGCTTATCCTTTGTTCATTACTATCAGTTCATTCATGAATTCAGAGTTTCTTTAATAAATACTGATTGAGAACTTATTCTGATGATACAAAGAAGAGTCACTTGAGGATTTTAGAGTCCTGAGATAAGGAGAAAATAATGTTGACCATGATCTTGTCAATACAACAAATTTAACCATTTTGATACAGTGAAGAGAAAGACACAGAATGAATCTCAATATTAGTATTCCAAATAGCAGTTGAAAAAGACTCCATCTCTACAACCTGCCTGGCAAAAGAATTCCAATGGCCTCATTTGGGATAGGCACCATCACATTTCCATTCTGTGGGGTGAAAGTTGTTCATTAAGAGCAAAAGAAAGATGATGATTATACCTGACTCAAGATATGTCTCCCCTGAATCCTTAAGTCCTTAATGAGAATTTGCAATAAGTAATAATGCTAATGGATGTTGGGGTGTTAAAATAATAATTGTAGCTTTTGGTGTAACTCATTATCAGTGAGATTAAAGACAATGTAATTGCACATGTCAGACATGTTTAATGAGCAAAGGAAGTCAGTAATATTTTTAGGGAAATGGAGTTATACAAATCATCCTCCTCAATCCTTGTAAATGTGAAGAAGGGAAATCACAGGTATCACTCCTTAAGTGTGAAATTACATTTGTTGATAACTGGTATATTAATTTTAGATTAATAGCCCTAATCCACAATGGCTTTATTGATTTAGTTACTGATGGCATTTTCCTCTCAATGTTCTTTGAGGTTATCACACATAGAATAACCAGCATGTAGTTATTTGAATGTACTTCATTTTGGCAATTAGACTTCAGTCATGTAAGTGAAAGAAATGTATATTTTGGCATTCCCAGCAGGTATTAATATTGTATTTGATGTCGAAATAAGTTTCTAATAAATATGAATGAATTAAAAGTAAATTTGCTGATTAGGTAGTGATATATTTTCATTTAGAAAGTGTCACAATTTGTATGTTTGATGCACAAAGGTATAAATAGCTTGTTCATAGATTGAATTCAGTTCCTTTTAAGTGAGTTTAACTTCGGTTTAAATAACTAGAACTGCAGAATCATCATTATTACTGCTCTGACCATGGTGTTGGGCGATACATGTGCACAATCCCCTCTTCAAGACATCAGAAGAAACTGTCTTGATATGAACCATCTCGATCTTGCACTGGGCTATACAGCATAATAGGCATTTTCCAGGGAGCCATATCCTGTACATTTCTACATTCTGTATATATTTTCTATTAGTAATCCTAGATGGTTAGACATATTCTACAGAAAGTAGTTCATAAATAAAATGTCCTCATAAAAACAATTTAGAGTGTCAGCTGTGTATTTCTGGGAAGACTTTCATTAGAATATTACAAGATCACACCAGCTCACCTGCTTTCTTTCTGTCCAGGAAACATGCACCCTTTCCCCTATAACAGGGGAAAGGGAATATAGATCAGCTTAACCTGGGCAGTGAGTATGAACTTTGAACACACTTCAAATGGGCTGTCCAGTTCTTGCAGTCCTCCACTACCCCCCCCCCCC
>NW_026011006.1:0-2968 GCF_001458135.2 Marmota marmota marmota
TATGAAAGATCAATTTGGTACCAGTGATTGAACCCTGGGGCACTCAACAACTGAGCTACATTTCCAGTCCTTTTATTTTTTATTTTGACACAGGATCTAACTGAGTTGCTGAGGCTGGCCTTGAACCTGTGATCCTCCTGCCTCAGCCTCCTGAGTCACTGGGATTACAGGTGTGTGCCATCATGCCTGGCTTGGGTTATTTTTTTGCAAAGTGGAAATCTTGAAATTCTTCAAATTCTACAATTGTTTTCAAGACAAAACTGATTTCAGTGCTTCACATCTCTATGTTTTCACAGTGGCTTTGGCTTTATCTTGATAATCCCTTGCCTTGCGTAACTTTGAGGCTCATAAGGAGATGTCTTCTCATCAGTTAATCGGTATTTTCTGTTGTTTTCAGGAGTGATGACATACTAGAAACAGAAAACCTATACTCCCTATATGGTCCACTTCAATATAGCTTCTGGATCCACTATAATTTCTCTTACAGAGGTCAGAAAAGATCACCAAGCTGCCATATCAATTTGACATACTTTTCATTCCTATCTAATTCAACCTCTCATGGTTTCTGACACCCTGATTCTTCCCTACCTCTTGGAACCAGTTTTTGGCTTCCACACCCCCTCCCATTCCTATGCAACACCTAAATGACCATTCCTCAGGGAACATATCTGGATCTTTTCATTTCTACATTTGCTCTGCCACCACTGTGCCTTAACCTACCAAGATCTACCTTGTATTACTTCAATAACTTCCTCAGTGGATGTTTCTGTCCAATCTTTTTTTCTTCACCCAATCCATTCTCCCCACAGCAACCAAATTGATCTTTCATAAATGAAATTTAGAAGCTGGGCATGGTGGCTCATGCCTGTAACCCCAGCAACTCGGGAGGCTGAGGCAGGAGGATCACGAGTTCAAAACCAGCTTCAGCAAAAACAAGGCACTAAGCAACTCAGTGAGACCCTGTCTCTAATAAAATACAAAATAGGGCTGGGGATGTGGCTCAGTGGTCAAGTGCCCCTGAGTTCAATCTCCAGTAACACCAAAAAAGAAAGTTAGATTATGTCATTTTAGGGCAAAGTCCTTCAAGGCACTGCATTCAAGCATTAGATAAATTACAGACTATTTAATATTGCCCATACAACCTTGGATTATCTGACTGCTGCCGATATACCTATAATTATCCTCTTGTATAATGCTATGCACAAAATGATGTTTTTTCCATTTCCCAGACATGACAAATTCTTTCCTACTTCAAATCCTTAAGAATTGCTATTGCCTCTGTTTGGAATATTGTTTCCTTATGTCTCTACTCATACTTCATATCTCACTTTGACAGTTCCTCAAAGGCCTTCCTTGATCACTTAATCCAATAGAACCTTGTCCTTTTCCTTTAGAAAATTTATCATAATTTGTGATAATTTATTGTGAGTTTATTTATTTCAGATCTATTCCCACAATAATAGGTAAATGCCAGGAATATAGAGGACCTATAGATTATCTTTCCACTCCATGCCCAGGACAATAAGTTTGGCACACAGTAAGAGTTCAATGTTACATGATTAATATCCCTCCCTTTAAGCAGACCTGCATGAAAAGTACAATTATTACACGTTGATCACAGTAATGGAATCAAGGGGCATGAATTAGATGTCAATGACACTCAAAGGGACAAAGCTAAAAACATGACATATTTGTGCATAGACTCATAATGCTTAAAACCATATAATCTCACTTATATTCTTCTGATAAACAGTTAATGAATAAAACCAGTATATTCATCAATAACAATACAGGGTTTTTTATTATTATTATGTGTACTTCACTTAAAGCAAATAAATAATTTCCTACAAACACTTTATTTTTTCATGTTGACTTGGACATTTGTTATTTGGAACTGTAAAAACATTTTCCCACAGATCCAACATCATACACATAACAATAGTTGTTAGATTCCTGTGGTTAATTAAATAATCTGTAATCCATGTACCCATTTTAAAAATATAAATTTCAAGGTACTTTATACTAACAAATGCTCTATACCTAAAGACACAATAATAAACAAAATATACAGAATAAGATATACTCCATGTACGCATAATATGTCAAAATACGCTCTACTGTTATGTATATCTAAAAAGAACAAATAAATGTGAAAATGAAAAAACCAAAAAAACCCAAAACATTCAAAGTCTCTATTGTTGTGAATCTTACATTCTTGTGATTAAACAGAAAAGAAACAAGTAAAATATACAAAACGGTAAATGGATATATGGCACAGTGAAAAAACAAAGCAGGGTACAAAGAAAGAGAATAGGGGCATTGTCATTTCACCCTATTGTGAGTAGAATTTATTTGCTCCATACTATTCCCTAAAAAGTACTTAAGGTAGATAGTATTTAAAAAATCTCATTGTCATAAATAAAATAGTAACATTCACTGGGCACAGTGGCGCACACCTGTAATCACAGTGGCTTGGGAAACTGAGGCAGGAGGATCATGAGTTCAAAGCCACCCTCAGCAAAAGTGAGGCAACTCATTAAGCAACTCAGTGAGACCCTGTCTCTAAAGAAAATACAATACAGGGCTGGGGATGTGGCTCAATTGTTGAGTGCCCCTGAGTTCAATGCCCAGTGGGGGGGGAAAAAATTCAGGGCTGGGAATGTAGCTCAATGATGAGCTCTTGCTTAGCATGTGCGAGAGCCCTAGGTTGGATTCTCAGCACTACACACACACACACACACACACAAATTATAGAATAAAACCTCAAGTTTAAGAAAATGTAAATATACCTAAATGTTAGCAGATAGAGATGTTGGCAGAAAAAAATTACCTTTGTGGCTGTATTTTTTTAATTTTTAATTTTTTTTTTTACTTTTTAAAATTTTTTTAGTTGTAGATAGACACAATACCTTTATTTATTTTTATGTGGTGCTGAGGATCAAACCCAGGGCCTTGCAAGTGCGAGGCG
>NW_026011007.1:0-2968 GCF_001458135.2 Marmota marmota marmota
TACATCAACATTAAGTCACCATTTTAAACATTTTTAAGGGTATAATCTAGAAGCTTTAATTACATTTACAATATTGTGCCATGGTCATCACTATCTACTTCCAGAATTTTTCATCACCCAAACAAAAATTCTGTACCCATTACATCATAGTTACTCATTCCCTCCTCCCTCTTGCCCACAGTAACATGTAATCTACTTTCTGTGACTATGAATATGCTTATCCTAGATATTTCACATAAACAGAATGATATATTCCTTGTTATTGTTGTTTTCTGGCTCACTCATTTTACTTTGTTTGACATCTTGAAGGTTCATTCATATTGCAGCACATATCAGAATTCATTCCTTTTTATGGCTGTCTATTTTGCTATTTTTATATTAGTCCAACAAACAAAAAGTGTACTTCTGTTCACATATTGATCAATAAATAATACTCATTGCAGAATACTATAAAATAATGCAAATATCTCAGTCACCACCAATGTGGTATCTTATCACTCTGAAATCACTAGCAAAGTTGCCTGACAGCTATGCAGCTTTATACCTATCAGCAGCAAGTCTAATAACTGCTAAAATTTTGAGTTAATACAGAAAAAATACAATTGATCAACAAATATATGAAAAATGTTCAACATCTCTAGCAATTAGAGAAATGCAAATCAAAACTACTCTAAAATTTCACCTCATTCCTGTCAGAATGGCAATTATCAAGAATAGAGGCAACAACAAATGTTGTCGAGGATATGGTGAAAAGGTACATTCATACATTGCTGGTGAGACTACAAATTGGTGCAACCACTATGGAAAGCAGTATGGAGATTTCTCAGAAAATTGGGAATGGAACCACCATTTGACCCAGCTATCCCACCCCTAGGTTTATACCCAAAGGACTTAAAATCAGCATACTATAATTGCGCAGCCACATCAATGTGTATAGCAGCTCAATTCACAATAGCTAGATTATGGAACCAAGCTAGGCATCCCTCAATACATGAATGGATAAAGAAATTGTAGTATATATACTCAATGGAATATTACTCAGCTTTAAAGAATAGTGGAATTATGGCATTTGCCAATAAATGGTTTTAGTTGGAGAATATCATGTTAAGCAAAATAAGCCATTCCCACAAAACCAAAGGCTAAATGTTTTCTCTAATATAAGGATGCTAATTCACAATAAGGGGGCGGGGGGCACTAGAGAAGAATAGCATTACCTTAAATTAGGTAGAGGGATGTGATGGGAGGGAAGGGGAAGGGATGTGGGGATAGGAAAGACAGCAACAGCAGAATGAAACAAACATTGTTACCTTATGCATATATGTGAATACATGACCAATATGATTCTGCAACATGTACACTCAGAAAAATGAGAAATTATATCCCATCTATGTGTGATATATAAAAGTGCATAAATGCATTCTACTGTCATGTATAACTAATTAAAATAAATTTTAAAATTTTAAAAATAATAATTATTAACAGTATTTTGAGATATCTAAGTCTAATGGGATAAAAAGATTGTACTTTTATACTGGTAACAAAGTTATAGGTACTAATACTAATGTGGGTTTTTTTGCCAAATTCATAAAGAATCATTAAGTTTAAATAAATTTTAATAAGAAATAAAGATGTAATTTTCCCTGTTCAAGTTCATGAATCCTTACACTCAGTTTAATTGTTGTTGTATTCATTATGCTAGGGATGGAAACCAGGACCTCACACATGCTACTCAAGTATTCTACCACTAAACTACATCCTCACAGGGAGAAAGGAAGGAAAAAGGGAAATACTGGGGAGTAATATTGGTAAAATATATTGTTATATGGAGTAGCATTGGTTAATTATATTGTTATATTATGTGCATGTACAAATGTGTAACAATGAAGCCCACCATTATGTGCAACTATAATGCACCAATTAAAAAATGGAAAACAAAACTACACCCCAGGCCTAGAATAAGTTTTAAGAGAAGCACTTTCTCACTTATGTAGCACGTTCATAGTAATATAACAAGACTAACTTCAAATTTCAAAATTTTCCTATTTTATATGTATATATATATAAAGTTTATATGTTTATATATTTTAAATGTTATATAAAGTTTATAAAACACAGCACATTCCTGGCACCCAGAACCAATCCAATACTTACTAAAAGTATCCCTCTCAGTTTTAAATTAGTGGATGAAATAAGGCAGAACAAGCTTCAAAAGAAACCCATGGTAAAATTATTTAATACGAAGACATATTTACAGAAACACAGAAAGCAAAATGCTGGAGGCACCAAACGAAGGTCTGAGAGGGTGCTGCATGGGCTGCAGACTGCTGCTCACCATTTCCATAGTGTGGCAGCACTCAAACTGTTACAGCCTCCTGATGGAACATGCAAGTGTGACCTGTTATTTTTAGCTTGTAGCACATTTTGCAAGGGGTTTGAAAAAAAAAAAACATAGTGAAAATAGGACTCATTTTAATTTAGCCTAATTAATATGCTACAGCTAATGTGGATATAACATCCAACCCTGAAAAGAAAAAAAGAACAGAATCAGAGTTTACTGTGTATACACATGTATGAGTCTTTCAAATATGAGTAAAGATACATGTCTCATTTTATTCCACAGATGGATAATATCATAATGGAAACACAGATATCCTTGAATAAGGAGGAGGATAGAGAAAGAATGTTAACTGGTATTTGCTGTGTAATTCTTAAGTCTTCACTTTTACACCTGAGTTTTGGCAGTTGATATGTGGTAGTCAAAGTTGAAAGCAATTTTGTTTGATTCCAAATAGTATACACTTTCTACCATCTCAAGTTGCTTCTTTACCTTTCAAAAAACATCATAGCTGATCCAAATACAGGCCCATGTTAGTTCTGTGAAACATTTCAGCCCTCCTTTTTACTCAATCTCTGACTTCCAAATTGGTAAAAATAGTTTCCTACCCACTGTCTCTACTTCCTCTTCTTT
>NW_026011008.1:0-2968 GCF_001458135.2 Marmota marmota marmota
AAAATGGGAGTTCATAACCCACTTGAGTCAAATGTATGAAAGATGATATATCATGAGCTTTGTAATGTTTTGAACAACCAATAAAAAAAATTCACACACACACACATATGAATGTTATTAACACACACATACAATAAAATATTACTCAGCCTTAAAAAAGATTATTCTGAAACATACTACTATAGGGATGAAACTTGAAGACATGTTAAATGAAATAAGCCCATCATGAAGAACAAGTGGCTGGCTGTATGATGCCATACTTAGTATAGTCATATTCAGAGACAGGAAGTAGAATGGTGGTGTTGGGGTGGCACGGAAGGAGGAATAGAGAGTTAGTATTTAATGGATACAAAGTTTTAATTCAGGAAAATGAAAAATTCCTGAAGATGGATGGTGGTGACAGCTGTACAACAGCATAAAGGGGCTTAATGCCACCGTACTGGACATGGTCAGTTAAGGTGTATGATGTTAGGTGGTCAGTTAAGTGTACGATGGTCAGTTAAGGTGTGTGATAGTAAAAGCAAATGTGACTCCATTTTGTTTTGTGACTCCATTCTGTAAAACAACCATGCCAAGTAGAAGGGTCATGAATGGGGCAAGATGTTCTTTTCCTTTTGCTATAGAAGCCTTCAAGAACACGGAACTACCTAAAGGGGCATTGTTTCTGTAACTAGGGTAACGGGGCTCTGTTTCTGTAACTGGGGTGATTGGGCTAACTGTGACTGGTTAGGCTGCCCACCGCCTGACTGCACTGTCCCGCTTCTGTAACCTGGCTTGCTTGCATTGGCTAGACCCCTGAATATCCCTTTTGCAGTTTTCAGGCTTATAAGGAGTGCCCTTGCTGATCAGGGGAACAGCTTTATGTTCTGATGAGTTGCCACCGGTGTGCTTCAATAAAGGCTTGATTCAATTATATGTGAGTGGTCTGGAAGTCAGTTTATGAAACCCCGGGACATTGCTTTAACTATAACAGATGTATGATGGTTAAGATGGCAGATTTTATGCTATCTACATTGACCACACACACATAAAAATGGTGAGGATTTCTGTGATGATTCTTTTTCTAATTAGTTAATAGCTAATTGATTGGGGGCTTTGCTATGCCTAACACCCAGCTGTTGCCTGGTATGGTCAACCTGTATTGAATTCTGTGCTTCCTGACAGCCCAAGGATCTGGATATTGCTGTGCTGGGCTTAGATAAGTACTGAGTGTTGAGTTCAGTGTGTTTCAGAGAAAAGAGAATGAACATTTATTAAACACTTAGAATTTTGATGGGATAATACTTTACCCACATCAACCACTTTATTCTTCACAATAGTTCAATGCAGATATTATCTACATTTTATACACAAGGAAAATGAAATTCAGAGAAATTAAGTACTTTGACAAAGCCTACAATGTTAGGAAGTGGCACAGCCAGACTGGGAAACTCTGTCTTTCTAATTATAAAACACAGTTGTTGTTGTTGTTTTCCCCCAAGCATAGCCTCCAGAAACAAGTATTTGAAGCAAACAAGGCAATTGTCAACATGCACGTTTTTGGGTCCCACCTGAGACCTACAGAACCAGAACATCTTGGGGGAGATGGTGATGGGAAGTCTCTCCAACTCTGCATTTAAAACCAGCTCCTGGGGCAAATTTAGTGCATGGTTGGTTTCCTTACCACACAGATTCCTGAGCAGAGGTTACTTTGCATAAGATGGCATTAAGTTTTAAATTAAAAGATTCCCCCCTAAATTACAAAAATGAAAAACACTTTGTTGTGACTCTTTTTTTTTCTTGCTACTACAAACATTTGAAAAATTGGCACCAGCTTAATTGTCTCCGCATCCTTGAGGTTTAATCTACTTCTCCAAAGCAAAACAGAGTCAGTTATAGATTTCAAAAACTTTGTAGACATTTCATAGCTGATAAAACCTGTAGTATTATAAATAGAATTTACCAGTGTCAGTGGGAAAATGTGTCATTAATATTACCATTCAATGTTTTTTCTATTCATATGTTCACATTCAAAGTTTATCTAAGAATTTCTTTTATTCAGTTTACTCAGGAAGTTGTGCCTAGGACCAGATCCTTGGTCCATTTCTCCTTTCACAGTTATATAAACAGTACAGATACTATTGAAGTCACTTGAGCAGGCCAAGAGCACTGGACAAAAAGCACCAATTCAACTTAATTTCACTAGAAATATACTTGACAAGTTTCATTAAGAGAAATCCAAGTGATTCCATTTGTTTTTTAATAACTCATGTCTGTCATAGCTCTGTGGTAAAGCTCTTGTCTACCCTGCCTGAGGCCCTGGGTGGATCCCTAGCACTACAAAAACAAATAATAATGCACATCTATCTCAGTGGGCCATGTTTTCCCACCTATATGACTGCAGCTGCCATTTACTTATTGACAAGGTCTAGAAGACTTGGTGACAAGCATAATAGGGGAGCATTCTTCCAATCTCATGTGGCATAGGTACTGCATCTAAAAGTGGCTTGATTATGCATCCTGTGGGGATGGTTGACAACCTCCAACAATAGCACAGACTTCCTGAACAATGCAGGGGGGCACAGCCACTTCTAGTCAATTCTCCTGATGATGGTTAGCTTGGAAGGACAAGCGTTTGCCTTTCTGTGCTCATTACTTGATACAGAGCCAGTTTATAGGCTGGTCGAGTCTGTGTATAAGACAAAAGGCCCTGGTTCTCCCCAGTAGAGCTGGCAAGATGGAGAGGGCTACAACAGCCTCAGCACCCGTTACTATTTGAGAAGCCATGCTAGCTCATATTCTGTGGCAACAGAGCTGAGGGAGGCTGCACATAGAGTTGTGGAAGGCTAGACCATCTACAAATAAGAACTCAAATGCACAGGGAAGTCCCAGTGTTCAAACATCAGATCTGAATTCAGAATCCAATTACCTAATTGCAAGTCAGATTACTTAAGGGGTCCACACATTGACTTTTTTTTTTTTTTTTTGG
>NW_026011009.1:0-2967 GCF_001458135.2 Marmota marmota marmota
GGGGGGGGGGGAGAGAGAAAGAGGTGAGGTGAGCAAAATGTGACATAATATAAATCCCACAAAATTCTGCATATATAATTTGATTAAATTTATGTTTATTTAATTTTTTTCATGTGTTATATGTATATAAATGTAATTTTAAACTAAAATTCAGTAATATACAAATTAAATGCCTAATATTTTCTTTGATAGGTCAGTGAATTATCTCAATATTTTTGAGATGTGGTCTCATGAACTATCATTTATTGAGTTATTATTAATAATGCAAATAGTGTGCCAAAGTCCTTAATATAAATTATTTGACTAAATATCACAAGCCTGGAGAAATGTATTTTTTCTCCCCTTAAATATACTAGGAAACAGAGGTATAGGAAGTTTAAAACAACTCAGCAAATTCACAGAGCTACAGCAGAAGAACTGAGATTGAAATGTGGGTTGGCTTACTTCCAAAGGCCATACACAGGATAAAATATGCATTTGTACTGTATTTTTGCTTATAAAAACAAGTGATATGGTGAGGTATTGGTTTATTTCTTTGAAGAATAAAAAGAACTGCTTTTGTTTTTAAGGGAGAACATAGGAATAAAATGCTAAATGTACACCTCAGCTAAAAATCTTGAACCAGCTGCTGAAAAGTATTAGGATAAACTTAAGATATATTGAATTCTTTATCTAGGTGGCTGGTTCTCCTTGCTGAGAGTTTTCTTGGAAATGTAAAGTATTTCACAATTTTTTAATGTAAAATAAAGCAAAATGCATAGTTTCAAATGTGGAAAAATCAAGAGAAAATATGTAATATTTTCAATATTAATTTGCTTCCTCTTTCACTAACTCCTAGCTCATAATTATAGGACCAAAACATATCAAGATATACTTTATTCCTGGTTGTTGACTCCTAAATTATGATGAAAAAAAGGAGAATGGGGAATGTGCATGGTGCCTGTCTTCCCAAAGCATGGCTGATGGCAAACTGACTGGCATGTATCACTTTTCCTGCTAGAAGAAATTTTTGGGTCATGCTTTATGTCCTATGGCTCTGTATTCCTTGTCCCAGTTTATGAATGAGTAGAGCCACAGGAGAAATATAAGTCAATCCATGAAAAATAGGCGACTGTATCCTAGGTCAACAACTGAACTAGGACCATGAGATTCTCTGTTTCAGTAAATTTATGTAATAAATGACACTTGGAACTTAATATGCATTTGCTATAACCACTCAAGAATAGAATCTCGAAAACTAATTTTGGGGAAAAGTGGCACATGGAGTTAAATTAATCAACTGTAAATTATCACAATAAATGTACTAAGATGAACCAAGATTATTGCTTATAGGTGCATAAAAATATTCTTAGTTGCTATACTTTTCCTAAAATCTGAAGATAATTATTTACAACTTTTGTAATCTATTATACCATATTTTAGAGAAATATACTGGTATTTAGTGTGTGTTGTAGTTCAGTCCTTTTAAATTTCATGTGACTGCATGTATGTTTGTTCATCAATCCTTGTCTAAATGTCCTGTAAACACTGTATTCCACTGAAAACTGAGAGAAAAAGTTAGAAGTATTTTATATTTATTTTTTAGTTGTAGTTGGACACAATATCTTTAATTAATTAATTTATTTTTCTGTGGTGCTGAGCATCAAACCCAGGGTCTCACCTGTGCTAGGCTAGCGTTCTACCACTGGGCTACAACCCCAGCCCCCAAAATTAACTTCTCAATTGAAGATAACCTAATTATCTTCATAGCTGAATGATATGGAGAAATGAATTGGAAATAAGAAGCAGGAATCTCTCTCTCTCCACCTCCACAAACATATAAAGTAATGTCATATATATGTGTGAATAAAGAAGCACTGATAGGGATTGCATGCAATTATGTAAGGTATAATAAAGAAACAAAACACTACATACTCTATATCTTTCAATAGGATATTGCCTACATATGAAAACATAAAAATAGGGAGTTATAGGGTATCTGAGGTCAGAAGCATTATCCTATTTATTTATTAAAGAAAAAAAGGGCTGGGGCTGTGGCTCAAAGGCAGAGCGCTCACCTAGCACATGTCAGGTACTGGGTTCAATCCTCAGCACCACATGAATTAAAATAAAAACATTGTGTCCACCTATAACTAAAAAAAAAAAAAATCACCACACTAAGCACAAATGCTCTTAACATGTAAGACCAGATTTTTAAATAATTATTTTTTAAAGGAAAGCTATGTTGTAGGATAATGTTTAAATCATGATATGTCAGCGTAATGTCTAAACAATTCAGTATTGAGGTATTTATTTCTTCCAATTAAGTACTATACTAATCAGCCTCAGCAGCTTAAAAAGGCCCTAAGCAACTCAGTAAAACCTTGTCTATAAATTTTTTAAAAAATACAAAAAAGGGCTAGGGGTGTGGCCTAGAGATTAAGCCCCCCTGGGTTCAATCCCCAATACAAAAAAACAAAAACAAAACAAAAAAAATACTAGGCTAAGTCCTTAGGTAGACCTTTCAAAGCAAATATACAAAGCAATATAATTATCTGGATCTGAAAAAATTTTCATAATTTTTCTAAAACAAAATGATTATATATAAATATAGTTCTCTAGGAAAAAGTATAAATTGGAATAAAAGCATTATTTTTTAAATTTGGAAAAAAAAGGTATTTTGAAGGTAATTCAAATGAACTATGAATACAAAAATTACATTTACACTCCACAAATAGTCCTTGGGCTTCAAGGCCTGAAAATTTCTTTGTGTGTTAAGAGTTCATTTTGTATCTATCTAATGCATCCAACACATTACTTGGTCCAGATGGACACTCTGAGTTTCAAAAGTTTGTTAAAAATCCGTAAACTCAGGAAAGCAAGTTCTTACTTAGGCTTATTGCTAGATGTTGACTATACTTAAGCAATGTAAAACCCCCACTGGAATCCCCAAGATTAACAATATTGGATACTATTTTTTTTAGTCCT
>NW_026011010.1:0-2967 GCF_001458135.2 Marmota marmota marmota
AAAAAAAAAAAAAAAAAAAAAAAGGCCAAAACTATAAAACTTTATTAAAGGACATAAAATAAGATCCCAAGGGCTAGGGTTCTAGCTCAGTGGTAGAGCACTTGCCTAGCATATGTGAGGTTTGATCCTCAGCACCACATAAAAGTAAATGAATAAAAATAGAGGGGTTGTGGCTCAGTGGTAGAGTGCTTGCCTAGCATGTGTGAGGCACTGGGTTCAATCCCTGGCACCACATAGAAATAAATAAAATAATGGTATAGTGTCCATCTACAAATAAAAATATTTTTAAAAATAAGATCTCAAAACAAAGAAAGAAACCATGTACTATAGTCCTGGGTAGGGAGACTAGATATAAACTTGTCAAATCTCAGGCTAAGGATGCTCAGTGGTAGAGTGTTTGCCTAGCATGTGGGAAGCTCTGGGTTCTATCCTCAGTAACACACACACACACACAAGATGTCGAGTCTTCCAAAACCATACATACAAATTTAATATAACTTGGACAGAATCACATCAGGTTTCTTACTAGTGAAGGCAGGGGTGGGATGAGGCTGTCACAACGGGGTTCTAAAGTTCACCTATAAAGTGCATATGTGGAATAGCAAGAGTCAGTAATCCAGCCTGCCCAACCATCCTGGACAACATAAGGACTTCCCAAGTATGGACACTGCCTAAAATCGATGGAGTCCTCAGGCACAGGAACAGTTAGAACACAGTTATGTGACAGACACTGGGCAAATGACCGACTTAAAGACCCCCACCTCTGACTGCCCATGGGTTACTAACAGGCTCGAACCTGTATCTACCTGGGTAGAGGTGGGCAGGACTGGAGGGGCAGAACATGATTTTGCTTTCTCTAAGTAGTTGTCAATACGTTTCTTTTTTAAAGCTTTACTAAGATAAAATTTACATACTATAAAATGTATGCATTTAAAGTGTATAATTTATCAGAAGATAGACTATTCATCAGAAAAAATAAATTTAAAAAGTTTAAACATATTATTCACTAAATATTAGTGAATTCCTAGTTGTGTAACTCTCATTACTAATTTAAAAATATTTTCAACATTCTAAAAACAAACTCTATCAGCAGTCACGGATGTCCAATCCCCTGCCACCCCCGTCCAACCCTGAACAACATAAGTGGAATCATACTATATGTTGCCTTTTATATCTAGCTTCTTTCATTCTGCATAGGTTTTCTTTTTGGTAACCAGGGATTGAACCCAGGAGCACTTAACCACTGAGCCACAACCCTAGCCCCTCCCCAACTTTTTAAAATATTTTAGAGACCGAGCCTCCATGAGGTGCTTAGGGCCTCGCTAAGTTGCTGAGGCTGGCTTCAAACTCGCAATCCTTCCTCAGCCTCCTGAACCTCAGCTTCCCAGGCCTCAGCTTCCTGAGCCACTGGGATTACAGGTGTGTGCTACCATGCCCAGCTTGCATAGGTCTTCAAGGCTTGTCTTTGTTGTAGCATGTATCCATACTTCATTCTTTTTGGGGGGCAGTTTTTGTGATTAAGCACACAAAAAACGTGCACGTCAACTATCTTTTCATTTTCTTCACTGCTCAGCCTTGGTGTTGGAACTGGTGAGCTGGGCTCCTCTTTCCAGGATGGCTTTGTGGTTCTTGGAGGAATTGTGAGCAATCTCAGCACAGTAAGGTTTGTTACACATGAGCAGCACTTCCACTCCTTGACACTGTGAACCAGGAACTTCTGGAAGCCACTGGGCAGTGTGTGCTTTGTTTTCTTGTTGCTCCTGTAACCAATGTTGGGCATCAAGATCTGGCCCTTGAATCTTCTCCACACCGAATTGTCAATGTCCCTGGGTTTCCGCCAGTTGCACTTAATTAATGTCAAGTGATATTTCATTGTATGGATATGCCACATTTGTCTACATGTTCATCAGCTGGTGAAAATTTCAGTGGTTTCTATTTTGGGGTTATTATGACTCATGCTTCTATTACATCTTTTGTGTGAACATACGTTTTTACCTCTTTTGAGTATCTAGGAATGAAATTACTAGGTCACATAGTAACTCTGTTTTAACTCTTTGAGGAACTGCCACACTATCTGACATCCCCATCAGCGCAGATTAAGTTCCAATTTCTTCATGTTCAAGCAAACACTTGTTAAACATCTGTTTTTTTCTTTTTTTTTTTTATTACAGCCGTTTTCATGGGTATGAAGTAGCATCTCATTGTGGTTTGATTTGTATTCTCCTGATGCCTAATGATATTGAGGATCTTTTCATGTATATACAGGCCATCTGTATATTTTTAAAGAAATGTCTATTCAAATTCCTTGCTAATTTTTCATTGGTTGTCCTATTCTAGAACTAGATTTTAAGAGGTATAAACAAGAAATTCTTTTTGTTTTAGTACGGGGGATTGAACCCAGTACTAAACCCTGCACACTCACTAAATTGCTGAATATGGTCTCAAACCTATGATCCTCTTGTTTCAGCCTTCTGAACAGCTGGGATTACACAAATGCACCACCTTACCCAGTTAACAATAAATTCTTGAAAACGAAATGAGGGATTTACTTCACCAGACATTAGAACATTCTATAATGTTACAATAATTAAAATAGTAAAGGTAATCCTCATTATTAGAATTCCTATTTTCAAATTCCTCTACTCCCTAAATTAATACTCTAAAATCAATACCCAAGATACTTTTTGCTTCATTCGCAGAGCAGCAAATCCCAGCTGAGGCAGAACAAGGTAACATCTTTTACTGTTTTTTCCCCATTTCCAATATTATAAACAAGCATCCTATTCATAATCTATTTTATTTTTATTTTTTTAATATTTATTTTTTAGTTTTCTAATTGGACACAATATCTTTATTTCACATTTATGTGGTGTGGAGGATCAAATTCAGTGCCTCAAGCATGCTAGTTGAGCACTCTACCACTGAGCCACAACCCCAGCCCCTCATAACCTATTTTTTTTTTTTTAA
>NW_026011011.1:0-2967 GCF_001458135.2 Marmota marmota marmota
CTCATTAGCTTGGAGACTCGTATATTTGCAACATGGTTTACTTACATCTGCTACCACCTGGATTTCAAATCTTCCCAACAGCCTGGGTTTCATTCTGGCAGATGCTGGCTATGATGTGTGGATGGGGAACAGCAGAGGAAGTACCTGGTCTAGGAAACACCTATACCTAAAAACAAATTCCAAAGAGTTCTGGGCTTTCGGGTACAAATAAAATGAAGATGAAGTAATCTTTCATTTTTTTTTAAAAGTATACTGAATATTTATTTCCTTTTCAGTGAAATACAATAAAATATAGATATGATTCTTAGAACTTTCCTTAGAGCATAAAATTTTATGTAAATTTTAGCTTGAAAATTAGACTGCTTGTTTGATTTTGAACTTTTTTTTTCTCATTTTTCAGCAGTAACCTTTATTTCTTATTTAGTACCTTATTGACCAACCCCATTCTTAGTTTAACTACTTTTCCACTTAATAGCTCATGGGTTTAGTCTAGTCCACCGTATTTATAATATACAAGCATTCTCTTTATAATACTGCCTCTGGTTATATTTCCTTGACTTTGGGTTCCCCACAAAAGTCTCTATCCTGTAGGTACATTTTACCTCATATCTTCTTGATGATACCCAACAAGATTTGAAAATTGCCTTTATTCATTTACCCATTCATTATCTCCAAATGTTGATATGACAGAAGAAAGTGCTATTTTTCTTGTTCTTTTTTTGTAGTTTTGATGAGATGGCTAAATATAATCTTCCAGCTTCCATTGATTTCAATGTGAAACAAACTGGACAACAGGAAATATTTTATGTAGGCCATTCGCAGGGCACTACTATTGGTATGACAAAAAATATCATTGCTATTTTCACATCAATGACTTGAAATAATCAATAACATATAAACTAATATTAAGTATTCTCTATATAAGAAGTTAAGGAGTTTTATTAGGAGTAAATATTAAAACATTTTTACATTTATTGAGTCTCTTACCCAAAGTGTAAGATTCATCTCTGTGAAAATTTTACTTATTCCACTTACATCATAGATAGTTATACAAATGTTCCATATTACTAATTTTATTCAATATAATTGTTTTAGATTTTTAAACTATACTGTTGCAATCTGCTTTATTACAAAATTATCATTGTTAGCAAAAAATATCAGGACAAATGCAAACTTCACAAATCAGCACAGGTTTTTTATTCAGGAACAAAGTTTCACACAGGAATAGGGGAAGTAGGGATGAAGTGACACTGTGGAATCCACTTTCCTGGTGGAAAATGAGATTGACCCCAAATAATAGAGGGTACTGGGTTTATATAGGTTGTGGGCGATTTAGTGAGCAGGTGAGTCTGGGCACTCAGGAATTTGAGTCCTTGAGTTGGGGTTAGTGGACAGCACCTGGAGAGGAGTTGTCTTGAAAGAGATTAGTGTTTCCTAGAGACTGCCACTTCTAGGTTGGATGAAACACTTTCTCCCTGCCTGTGGCCAGTGTCTGGGAAGGATTTATCTTGGAAGAGAAGAAAGTCGTCGTTGTATGGCTTTCCTTTCTATTTCTTTCTTTCAGGCCTCATTATTCTTTTTTTCCCCTTTCATATCCAATAATCATCCTTTATGATTACTTCAAAACTCTAGTTATTAACAATAACTAGAGCAGTGATTATAAACAGCAGTGATTAATATAATGTTACGTGCTCGATTATCAAAAAAAGGTAAAGTGAATTAAGAAATGAATTGTTCAGAGGCCATTTTTGAATCCACTATTACTTTTTATGCTGTCATTTTTACATGCACTAAACTGCTTCAGAATATCTTGCTAATTTATGTCATATTTCCTTTCCTTTCAGCTTTCATAACATTTTCTACAATACCAAAGATAGCTGAAAGGATAAAAATATTTTTTGCCTTAGCACCAGCTTTTTCAATTAAACACACAAAATGCCCTCTAATTAAAATGGCACACAAATTAAAGTCAACAATCAAGGTATGTTCTGCCTTTCTTTTGTATTGTAGATAACCCAAAGTGATGATGATTCTGTGCTTCCAAAATAAGAAGTCTTGATTATGTTTGCATAGTCACATGTATGAATTGGGTTTTTGTTTCATTTATATTGGATTTTTGCCTTTGCTTCTATAAAGGAATAGAATATTACTTGTTATTGAAAGAACAATCAAGGCTAGCCATCGGAGAAAAAATGCCCGTTTATTGAGGCAGCTCTGCATATTTATAGAGCCGGGGGTGGTTTGACAGCTGAAATAGTTTAACAATTTAATGGTTTTTTGGCAGCTGGCTTGGGGTGCGTTCTAATTGGTGGGTAAGGATCATGTGAACCAGCAGGGCTCACCATTGGACAGCTCATCTTGGGGAATCGGGAAGTTAGTCTTTGGAGCCAGGGCAATTCCCAACAGTTATACCTTTAGATATTTTATTGTGAGAGGACACCCAGTGGTGAAACAATCTTTAAATCCTGCTTCCTTAATTAAAGAAAGTGTTTTCTTTAATTAAAAATTGTTAAACTACTATAAGATAATTTCTTTGTGTATATAGGAACTCACCATATCATTTTTAATAAATATTGTGGTCTTTCAAATGTGAATAAATTAAGTTTATTTTACAGAATTTATCTGGCCATGAAGACTTCTTACCTAAAACCTCATTTAACGAATTTGTTGGTTCAAAGTTGTGTCCATAACAAGTTTTTAATAAGATTTGTTTCAGGACCTGGTATATGATATTTGCATATGATACAAACAATATAAATATGGTGAGAACAAACTGTATTTAAAATATATTTTTGCCAGTTTTGGAAAGGAGCTCCGGGTCCTTATTGTTGAGCCTTTGTGTGTCCTTTCGTGATTAATCTATGCATACTAGTAGTTAGAGTCTTAGCCTATCTGATTTGGATATTATGTAATTAATTTGCATTAGTGTGATGGGATTATTTTTTTTAAATTTTATTTTTGGTTTTT
>NW_026011012.1:0-2967 GCF_001458135.2 Marmota marmota marmota
GGGGCTGCTTCCCTGTTACCCTTGTCTTCCCTGCATATCAGAACCCTAGTGCAATCCATGCCTTCCAGGTCCTGCCCTTCCCTGCTCTCTGCTAGCCTGGGCCCTCTTCTAGGTGCCTTGCCTGGGCTCCTTTCTGTGGTCCTGACCCGCACCTCACAAACACCCTTCTTCTTGCTGTGCCCTACTTTGGCCCTCCTGTTGTCCTTGTCCCTCTTGGGATCCTTTTCTAGATATCTTTTCCAGGACGCTCACCAGAGCCAGGGGATGGAACTGGGATGTTTGGCCCTAAGGTCTTCCTTTTGGAAAAGGAAGCACTGCCCATTGCCTGGAGGCTTTGGCCTCCTTCATCCCAGGCCCTGCTCCTCAAACCTGAAACCCTGCAGTGAATCTGGGCCCTGATCTCTCCTCACCCCTGTGCCTCCCATTCCCCTTAATCCCTTTTCTACCCATATTCCACTGCTGCCAGGAGAGAGGGGACTCGCCCTTCCTGAAAGAAAGCCACTCCTACTTGGGTTTCCTGGGATCTCCTATAGCCCCACATCAGGGTAGAGGGACTTCCTCCTCCACGCAGGAGACCCCTCCAACCTGGGTGTTGGGGGAGCTCCTATACTGCTGCAGCCAGAGTAGAGGGCACTCGCCTCTATGGTCAGGAGTGTCCTCACACCTGGGTGTTCTGTGGAACTCAAAAAAGCCACAGCCAGGGTAGAGGTGACTTGCCCCTCCAGGCGGGAGACCACACCCACCTGGGTTTTGGGGGGAGCTCGTATACCACCACAGCCAGGCTAGAGGAGATTTGCACCTCCAGTCCCCTCTACCCTGGATAGCTTGGTATACAAGCTCCCTGCAACTCCCAGGTGGAAAGGGTTTCCTTTCTAGAGGGGCGAGTCCCCTCTACCTTGGCTGATGTGGTATATGAGCTCCTCTGACACACAGGTGGGAGGAGTCTCCCGACTGGAGGAGAGAGTAATCTCTACCCTGCCTGTGGCAGTATAAGTGCTCCCCCTGACACCCAGGATGGGTCTCCAGCCTGGAGGGTCAAGTCCCCTGTACACTGGCTGTGGCCATAAAGAAGCTCCCCCCAGCACCCAGGTGGGATGGTAACCAGCCTGGTGGGGTGAGTCCCCTCTACCATGGCTGCAGAGGTGTATGAGTTCCCCTAGACACCTTAGTGGGAGGGGTCTTCCACCTCTATGGGTGATTCCCCTCTTCCCTGTCTACAAGAGTAATGGAGCTCCTCCTGTACCCATTTGGGAGGGGTCTCCCACCTGGAAGGGTGAGTCTGCTCTACCCTGGGTGAGGAGGTGTACAAGCTCCCCCAGACACCCAGGTGAGAGGGGTCTCCTGAATGGAGGGACGAGTCTACTCTACCCTGGCTGCAGCAGTATAGGAACTCCCCCCACAATCCCAGATGGGAGGATCTTCTGCCTGAAGGGGCAAATCCCAGCTACCCTGGGTGCCACGGTGTACTAGCACTCCTTGACACCCAGGTGGGAGGGTTATCCCACCTGAATTGTCGAGTCCACTCTACCCTGGCTGCAGTGGTATATACCTCCCCCCAACACACACACCCAGGTGGGAGGGGTCTCCGGCATGGAGGTCCAAGATTCCTTTACCCTGGCTGCAGTGGTATACTCACTTTCCCTGACTCCCAGGTTGGAGGGGTCTCCTGCATGGAGATTCCAGTCCCCTCTACACTTGCTGCAGCAGTAAAGTAGCTCCCACTGACACCCAGGTGCCCCACCAGAAGGGGAGAGTCTTCTCTAGCCTGGATGCTGTGGTATAGGAGCTCCCACCAAAACCCAGGAGTGAGGTGTCTCCCGCCTAGTGGGGAGAGTCCCCTCTGCCCTAGCTAAGTCAGTATACAAGCTCTCCTGGACAGCCAGGAGGGAGGGGTCTCCCACCTGGAGAGGCTACTGACTTCTACCCTGGCTGCAGTGGTATAAGAGCTCCCCCTCCTTACACAGGTGGGAAGGATCTCTTGCCTGGAGGGGCGAGTCCGCTCTACCCTGGCTGCTGATGTATAGAAGCTCCCCTGACACCAAGGTGAAAGGTGGTCTCCCTTTTGGAGGGCTGAGACCACTCTACCCTGGCTAGTGTGGTATAGGAGCCCCTTGATACAACCCGGTGAAAGTTATTTCCACTATGGAGGGGCAAGTCCTCTCTGCCCTGGATGTTGTGGTTTAAGAGCTTTCCTGACACCCAGGACGGAGGAGTCTCCAGCCTGGAGGGGAGAGTACCCTCTACCCTGCCTGCAGTGGTCTAGAATCTCCCCCCAAATACCAAGGTGGAAGGGGTCTCCCGCCTATAGGGGTGAGTTACCTCTACGCTGGCTGTGGTGGTATAACAGATTCCAATCCCCAAACGCAGGTGAGAGGGATCTCTTACCTGGAGAGGTGAGTTCCCTCTACCCTGGCTGTGGTGGTATACTAGCTTTCCCTGACACCAAAGCGGGAGGGGTCTCCCGCTTGGATGAATGACTCACCTCTACCCTGGCTGCAGCAGTGTACAAGCTTCCTCAGACACCCATGTGGGAGGGGTCCCCCGCCTTGAGGGGAAAGTCCCCTCTACCATGGCTAATGTAGTATAGAAGCTACCCTGGCACCCAGGTAGGAGGTGTCCCCTGCCTTGAGGGGTGAGTCCTCTCTACACTGGCTGCAGCTGTATAGGAGACCCCCATACCCAGATGGAAGGGTTCTCCCACCTTAAGGGGCGAGTTCCCTCTACCCTGGCTGTGGTGGTTTAGTAGCTTTTCCTGACACCCAGGTGGGTCTCTTGCCTAGAGGGGTCTTTCACCTGGAGGGGTGAGTCCACTCTATTCTGGCTGCAGCTGTATAGGAACTCCCCATGTCACCCAGGTGGGAGGGGTCTCCTGACTAGAGGGGTGAGTCCCCTCTACTCTGGCTGCTGCAGTATAGGAGCTCTCCTCCCCATACCCAGATGGGAGGGGTCTCCCGCCTGAAGGGGCGA
>NW_026011013.1:0-2966 GCF_001458135.2 Marmota marmota marmota
CTAACTGTGCCCAGAAGGGGTTAGAAGTGCTTGCTCTGAGTGCAGGCTGTCTGCAACTTTCCATTACTGGAATCCAAAAATCTCACCATGGAGACCAGTATTGAAAACATTTTCCCTTAAGCTCCTCTCTAGAAGTTTTGTAGTTTCAGGCCTTCCTTTTGTGTCACTTATCCATTTCAAGATGGTTATACATGTGATGTAAGAAAAAGGCCAGTTTCATCCCTTCACTTGTGGATATTCCTTTTTTTCTCATCTATTTCTGGAGGAGACTCCTCTTTCTCAATGTGTCTTCTTGGTGCCCTTGTTGAAATTCTTTCTACGTGACCACATATATTTGGATGATTTCTTAGCTCTCTACTCTGTTCCATTTATTTAGGTTCCTAGTTTTGTGCCAGTGTTATACTGTGGATTGCTATGGCTTTGTAAAAATATCTTAAATTAGAAAGTGTAATGCCTCCAACTTTGTTTTTCTTCCTCAGCGTTCCTATGAACATTTCAAATTTTTGTGGCTCCATAAAATTATTTTCCATTTATTTTGTGAAGAATGTTTCTGAGATTTAATAAAGACTCCATCAAATCTACACTTATTTTGGTAGCATGGGTATTTTAACCATATAATTTCCATAGAATAACCATGAACATATGGTATATATCCATTTATTTATGCCTTCTTTACTTTTTTCACCAATGCTTTGTTTTGAGTGTAAAAATCTTTCACTTCCTTGCTTAATTGATTTCTACAGTTATTTTTATCCAATCATAAGTGTGATTATTCTCTTGATTTCCTTTTCTCCTAGGTAATTCTTTCTGCAGAGAAGTACTACTGAGTTTTGTATGTTGATTTTTTCAAGTTTTTTAAAATTAATTAATTAATTTGTTTTAGTTTGTTATACATAACAGTAGAATGCATTTCAGTTCATAGTATACAAATTGAGCACAATTCTTCATTTCTTTGGTGGTACACAAAGTAGAGTCACACCATTCATGCCTTCATACATGTACCTAGGGTAATGATGTCCATCTCATTTCACCATGGTATGTTGATTTTGTATCATGCACTTTCCTGAATTTATTTATTAATTCTAAATTTTTGTAATGCCTTTGATAAGTTCTATATACAAATTATGTTATCCACAAATAGAAATCATTTTGAAACTTCCTTTTTGATTGGGATGACTTTGATCCCTTTTTCTTTTCTGATACTTCTTCCTAGTACTTCCAGTAGTGGGAGGTAGAGCTGTGAGAGTGGGATTCCCTGTGCTATAGTGCAGAATCCATCCTTATGTTAAAGTCGTTAATACAGTTGAGTTGGTACATCAAGGAAGTGCTAGGAGTTTTCAGTGGTATTCTGCATGTAGAAATCTGGTTGTCCATATATCACTCTTAATCTTCATACTAATATTTCAGAACTTGTGTGTATTATAACTGCATTTTTTATAAGAGGTTTTGGTTTGTTTGTTTGTTTGTTTGTTTGTTTGTTTGTTTTTAGTGGTGCTGGGGATTGAACCAAGGGCCTTGTGCATGTGAGGCAAACGCTTAATCTACTGAGCTGTATCCCCAGTCCCTGAAAGAAAAAAAAAATGAATTATGTCATGCATTTCACTTTCTATTAACACAAAATGTGTTCTTTTACATATTTCTACATGTGTAACATTCTTTGGTTATTATTTTTGATGTTCATTAACTTTGGACTTGTGAAGCCCTCATGTCCTCTTTACCTATTTCCTTATGAAATATGTCTTCTCTCAAATAAGACCAAAGAATATTTTATATTTTAAAATAAGATATCAATCCATTTGTTTATAAGGTGTTTTATATATACTTATATATATATTAGGATTGTGTTTTGACTTTATAGTATATTATTTATTCTTCTTTTGTGTGTGAAATTTTTTGTGCATTATAGTCTTGGTATTAGTGGGACTCATTGATACATATGAGTATTTATAACAATATAATTGGCCAATATCATTCCTCAGTACTTCCTTTTTTCCTCCCCTCCTCCCTCCCCCTCAAACTTTACTGATGTCATTTCTATTTTTAGGAGACTCCCCATCTTTTCTTTCTTTTTTCTATTTTCCCTTATACATTTGACCTTCTGAGTTTGACTTATTTTACTTAACATAATGATCTCAAGTTTCATTCACTTTCCTGCAAATGACACAATTTCATTGTTCTTCCTGGATGACTAAAACCTCATTGTATACATACAACACATTTTCTTTATCTGATCATTCATTGATGGACACCAAGGCTGGTTCCATAGTTGGAAGCTTTTTTGAATTGTGCTGCTATAAATATGGGTCTGCATGTATCCCTGTAGTCTGAAGACTTTAATTCTTTATAAATACTGGGGAGTGGTATAGTTGGGTCACATGGTGGCTCCATGCCCAGTCTTTCATAGAACCTCCATACTGACTCCAATAGTTGTTGTACTAATTTACAGTCCCACCAACAGTTTAAAAGTGTTCCTTTACCCACTTCCTCTCCAACATTTATTATTATTCGAACTCTGCATGATTCCTCTGTGTATCTCACCTACAGGCATGTTTTTAGGTCACTTGAACATTTCTATCAGGTTTTCTGAATGCTCAAGTCTTCAACTACCTATGTGTGGAATTCCTTTCCAGTTATCTGAGCCTACTATGACTTCTTTCTGCCGTGTTTGTAATTTTCTGTACACGAACCTGTCAACTCTTTGTCCAAGTTAATTCCTGAATGTTTAATTGTTGTGCCTTGATTAATAGAATTCCTTGGGGTCCATTTACAGACCTCATCTAAGGGGTTTGAAGCCTAGCTGTACGTACCGCCTTTGGCCTGAGTGAAGCGAGCCTTTCTCATGTCACTGTGGAGATGAGGCAGCTGGTTACCTATCTCACTGAGTGCAAAACCAACACCCCCACAGCTGCTGGCCAGCACCACAGTGAGGTATACAAGCACCTTTTGCTGAGTTTTCTTTACATTAG
>NW_026011014.1:0-12415 GCF_001458135.2 Marmota marmota marmota
ATCTATATGTATCTACAACCACCTTCATCCACCTCAAAGGACTGGGGAAAGATGGTTTCTCTCTTCTATGGAATCATCACCCCCATGTTGAACCCCCTCATCTACAGCCTTAGAAATAAAGATATGAAGGAGGCATTCAAGAGGGTGATGTCAAGAATCTGTCTTATTAAGAAATAAAAGGTACTTCAATGTGATGAGAATCTTCTAAGTTTTCTCTTGTCCTTGAAGACAGTAATGTTTCAAATGATGTTCCCTATTTTCAGGCTTTCATGGTTTCACTGAATTCTACCAAAGAAAAGTCTTCCTTTGCTAAGAAAACAATATATGATAACGAAATTAAAAACTTCTTTGCCTTCTAGAAGTCCCCCAAGGGCACTGTCTTCCTTTAAGCCAAATCAGTCTAATTTCTTCCTATCAATGTTGGAGTAGTCAGGAGAGTTGGATATTTTACCATTCACCTGCATATTATTTGTTCTAGAACAATCTTTGTTTATCCCTTAATACAGTTTCCATATCTCTGTGATTAAATAACCAGGCAATCCAAACTAAAAATTTTAAAATTCAGAACCTAAATTCTCTATGACTTTACATCCTCAATCACTTTATAAAAACCATAATATGTATGTACCCTTCCAAAACTGTCCTGAACCTGTGGTTCAACTCTAGTCTAGGTGGCTTTAAATGATGCATATTTAATCTGAAATTTTAGTTGCATTTTATTTGCAGTTCTATTTTCAATTCATCCCCTTAGTCCCCATGGATAACATTTCTCCTTTTTCTACTTCTGTCAAATTCCCCATTTGTGCTCAGTTCTCACTCAGACATATGGAATCTCTCCTAAATTATAAAGTTACTTACACATAGATTTGTAAATGACAATGTTTTTTTCCTCATAGTGATCTGAATTAATTCATTATGGATAGTCACTCAATAAACATTTATTGTTCATGATGTAGTATACAACCACAGAAAAGGCAATCACTGAAGAAATGCTCTACTTCTTGAGGGAAGTTATCCCGAAACTGAAACACTTAAATAGCTATTTGCAGTTAGTAATATAAGAACATAGGTGAGGCAGCATTTTAGGCAACAGAGAAAAGATTGCAAGACAAAGCATTTCAGAAATTACAATGGTTAAAAACATAAAATTCATAAAATAAGACATAAACATGTTAGCCAAAAAGATTGGATTTTATTCAGTATGCAAAGCAGTATAACCAAAGCACAGAGGATACCATCAGGAGTAGAAAAGCAAAGAAACAGACATAGCTCACACATAGTGAGGAAAAGTATTGTATAGGAAAGGTAAAATTTCAAATAAGTGTAAAAAGGAGACTGTAAGCATATAATTTTTTAAACATTGGTTTTCTCATAAAAGCATTAAGAAATACAAAATTATAAAAACGGTTTTAACTGTGGCACAAGTGTCTTTTTAAAATTTCCAAACCTAAAATAACCATTGCTGTTTCTTGTCGAATATATGGAAAACATTTCAAACTTAACACATCTCAAAGCTAAACACTTCTTCTCCATTACCACAAAAACCTCATCTTTGGCTCATTATTTTAATAAATGAATTTACCTTTTGTTTATATATACAAATTGGAAACCATGAGCCATATCAATCTTTCCTATTCTGAACCCCCCATATCTCCCTAATTTTGTATATTCACATTTCTAGTACCATCTTCCTTTACCTGGGTCTTTATTCACTCCCTCCAACTCCCTGTCAATGGAGTTTATAAGTTGTTTGGGGGAAGGGGGGTTGTTGTTGTTTGTTTGTACATTCGTGAGAATCCTGAGAATATTTTTATATTCTTCAAAACAATTTAAATTTCTACAAATTAAATTTTACCACACAGTTATATAAAATGTATTTAACCATTTTTATATTGTTGAATATTTTTTCACTTCTTATGTTTGGTATTATAAATAATATTGCAAAGAAATTCAACTTATGGATATGGGTTGGGATGTCAGCTTGTAATTTTAGAACTGGTATTACTGATTTAAATTATGTTTCTTAGAGTTAACATATATTGCCAATTCACACTACAAAAAAATTTGTACCCTTTAACATTCTTAGAATCATTATATGGAGTAAATGGGAATGCTTCCTTCATGACCTTTTGTAAACTCCGGGATCTATCATCTTTGAGACATTTGCCAACGTTAGAAGCAGAAATATTATTAGCATCCTATTTTTTTATTTCCTTGAGTACTTTGAAAATAATATAGTTTTTATACATAGAATAAATTATAGGAGTTCATAAATATTTTATTTTCTCTCCCCTTCTAGGGAGATGGTAGAATTGTACTTACCTGCCGTATTTGAAAGCAACCCAGCTATTTAATTTGCTTTATCTATAAAAGGTATGAAAAAAAAATGATGTGAGCTACTTTTTGATGATGCCATGTTCTCTTTCCTCTACCATCAAAATGATGTTCAAGGTAGAGTTCTCAATCAGCCTGAAATAGTTTGAAAACAATATGGAGTAGAACTCCAGCCCTTGATAGACAAGTAGCATGAGTGAGAAATAAATACCTATTACTCACAGTCACTGAAAATTCAGAGGTTTTTATTAGTCAATTATAATATAGCTTATACTTACACTAACTGATTATAGAAACTGGTCCTAGTAATAGGGTTTGGACGTCAAGAACAAAAATAAATTAGGAGGCACTGCACAGGATCATGGGTCAGACAGTGAGGAAATCAATATTAAAAAATTGAAACCATAATGACAGGGTAAAATGCTTGATACATTATCATCTTTAATAGCTTATATGTTAAATAATGAACCCAATTGTAATGACTGAAGACAAAGAGGTTGAAAAACACTTGTATTTGTTATTTTTTTTGATGCATTTTACAGGATTTTTTAAAGAAAAGATAAGCTTAGAAAAAAGTCCATGTATTCAAGTTGAAATAAAATGACTCATTAGAATCTAGATTTTCAGATGCTAGAGGAGTGAAAAAATAAAAATAAATATTTTCTCAATTTCATATAACACATAAAATTGTGGACATTCTCTGAGCAAAAAATGGTAATTAAAATATAACCCCTAACCCAGGTATTATGGCATAACCTTGTAATTCCAGTTATTCACAAAGCTGATGCAGGGGTATTTCAAGTTTGAGGACAGTTTGGACAATATAGCAAGAACTTGTCTCAAAATGAAAAACAACAATGGCTTAGATATAGCTCAGGATCAAGTGCCCATTTATCTGTGTGCATACACCTACACACAT
Organism: Marmota marmota marmota; assembly: GCF_001458135.2. NCBI lineage: Eukaryota > Metazoa > Chordata > Mammalia > Rodentia > Sciuridae > Marmota > Marmota marmota. Next base: position 3,254 of record NW_026011014.1, read on the forward strand.
AAATATCTCTCTCTCTCTCTCTCTCTCTCTCTCTCTCTCTCCATATATATGTGTATAATTATATATATTCATGTGTATATGCATACACACATATATAAAAATCCATGGAGTAAGAATTGATTCAAGAATATATATCATACACTTGTTATTAAACATTCTCTGTGAATTACAAAAGCACCCCATATATCCTTTCAGTTGAAATAAGTAATTCAGAGAAAAGAGAGTCAAAGTAAAGAAAAAAGTGAATAGGCCTATCCCACCAAAGACTGATAGGTTCAAGGAAATTACAAAAGAACATATAAAGAGAATCATATCTTGATAAGAATTGAGAACTTGGCCATTGGAACACTGAATCGACTGAGATCAAATAGATAAGAAGCAAAATTGTTGAAAGAGTAATATAACAAATAAATTATGAATCTGCATTTTTCAAAAACCTTCTGTTTGAGATGTAAAATAACCTTTGGACCCCCTATTTTCTTAAGTAGAAAGGATGTTGAGAAAACTTACATTGTCTTCTTCAAATATAGCCATTGAGGATAATGGAAATAGGATGTCTGAAATGTAGAATTAAAGAATTATGAAAAACAAAGAATGAAGGAGCTATTTTTCAGTAAGTGGAAGTTGAGAACATTTATGAACTCAGTGTTGGAATTTCTCACAATAACTGCTCAATAGTTCTCATCATTGCTTGGGACCTATGAATTATGATCTTCTCTAAATTTCCTCTATCTGAATGGGAGTGTTAATACTGGTCACCTTCATTCAATTCCATCTGTTAAATTTTGAGTATGCATAGGGCAGGTAACTACCTTTTTAAATTTACAGATCACTGAGCCAAGAGAATGCAAGTACAGATCTAATGAAGAGATTAGAGAGCACTAAGAGGTCCTATACTTTGAGTTAAGGTGGTAAACTAACTGGATAGAAATGCTTGTTTCTCTTTAGAAAGGAGAAGATATAATTTGTTTGTAGGAAGAAGGATAAAATAAAACTTTTTATGACTAAAATGGAAGACTGTGGTAGTCTCTAAGAATCTCCACAAATATTTTTTTTTCATTCCTTCTAGGCATATGATAAGACTATAATTTTCTCTGCCATTCAACAAATGTGTGACTTTATATAACTTTGGTCAATAAGTATGAGGTACATTAATTGTCAAAATCCTAGGAATTTTCAGTGTCAATGGGTGTTTTGCAATTTTTACTTCCCTTTATCACAAAAATCTAGAAAATATTTGACACTGTCCACTCCACCTACTTCTATCTCTAATGGGAAGTAACATGGAATAGATTTTCAAATGACATTAAATGTAAATGAGACCTAAACAAAAAAAAATGAGTCTTAGTTGCTTTAAGCCACTGTGATTGTTTTACAAAATTTTTAATTGGTAATTTCTCTTAGAAATTAATTTTTAAATAACATTATTTAAAAATATTTAAATATAAAACTAATTATTTTCACCATTAAGTGAGAAAAAAGTCAAAAAATTTATACTTAGAGAGTGACCCAAATTTTGTGTGCACCGACCTATGTGTATGAAAGTACTGGAAATAAATTAATTAACTTGTGGTGAGGTAAATAATAGGACCTAAGCAAAATTTTATTCTGTTTCATATTTTTCCTGAAAAATTTCCATTGATATTTATTTGATTCCTAGTAGACAACATCTAAAAATTATGAATTAACATTGAATTTATTTTTAAATGAAGAGTTATTGAGAGTGAAATAACTACAAGTCTAATGTAATTAAACTTTTGGCAACCAATTTTAGAAACATCTATTCCAATCCTCAAGTTTACGACAACAATTTCCCAAGACCTGCTTTCAAAAAAAAATTTTTGTAAATGTCTGTAAATCTGTGAGGCATATAGAAGTAATTTAAATAACCAATATAAAGCAATTTGAGTCTAACATGTGAATAATCATCAGTATTTTAAACTATTTTATATTGTCCATATCTACATTATTATCATAGACCACATTAATCTGAGACACCTAAAATTGTCTGCTCTCCTAAGTGTGCAATCAGAAATAAGAAAGTTACAGTTTTATCTGTAAGATGAAGAATGAAAGAAAAAAAAACTCTCAAAAAGATTATAACTACAATTCTTAAGAGATAACAGTATACAAACATGGAAATTATAACATCAAAAATTCAGAATGTTGGAGAAAAGCAGTCAAATTATTGAATTTTATTCTCTGTGATAAGTTACCATCTATTTATAATAGATTATTATAATATATTTTTGTAAGCCTCCTTGCAACCTGGAAGAAAATCTTAAAATGCACACGCTAAAAACAAAACCACAAGTGAGGGCTAGATTGAAGATGTGGCTGAACAGAGAAGAAACAGGGCAACAAAGTAAAAATTACATTTCCAGGAGAGGGATTGAGGGAAGAAATCTGAAAATCAGCAAGGAAGGTAGGGAATCCTAAACACCATAAGAGAGTATGAAAGGTATCAGAGAGAAAGATGAAGAACACTTATTTTGACCCTGGATATCCAGGAAGTGGTGTGCAGCGGGGTGGAGAGGGGGACTCCATATTGATAGTTGAAAGGTAAGTTGGAAGGTATCAGTAACCCATTATTGCAGCAAACCTGTAATTCTAACTGCAGGAGAAGTCCATAGTACTCACTTAAATCCAGCTTGGGAAGCTTTCTGTGGTCTAACCAATGCTTTCACCTAAAAATGAAGCTCTCCTTGGACTCCAACAGGTGCCACAAGCCCCACAACCCAATGTGCTACAACAGTCAGTCTTAGACTCTATCCTGCATTAGAGTCCTGTAGCAAACCTCTGGTGCTGTAAGGAGACTAAGGCCTATGTATACCTCATAGCATAAGACAGGCCATTATGCATTCTGAAGATATGGGACCAAGGCTATTGAGTTTAGAAATAACAGTACTGTCCACAATTGCCCTGTGGGAGTGGGAATGGTCCCATTCGTGTTCTGCAGCTCCAGAACTGAAACTGCCACCACCAGCAGCAATTTCTCCACCAGACCTTGGGGCAGCATCATTCATGTCCTAGAGCTCTAGGATCAGTGGCCCCAGAAGGATCCACACTTACCATATGGGCCTAGGAATGGTGCCTTTCAAAGCCCATGGTTTTGAGTCTATAGATCATTATCTATAAGTGTGATAAGTCACCATCTATTTATAATAGATTATTATAATATATTTTTGTATTTTGCCAAAATCCCTGGTGTCACCTGTGCTCAACATCTCCTTTGAATCCAAAGTTCTGGGACAACAATTTCTGGTGCCAGAGATACCGATATCACCCATGCTAATACTACAGTACCTGGAAAAGATCCTTTCCATTCCCTGTGGCTACAAGCCTGCAGCTTCCAGTACCTCCAGTCCAGGGATAGCCTGTGCCATCTCAAGGTCTTTAGGAAAGTCTCCTTCACGTTGCATGACTCCAGAACTAATGCTGCCAGTGTTGCAACCCCCAGTGAATGGATGGTTCTCTCTGCCTCCTACATCCCTGGAACTACAGTTGCCACTATCACAAGATCCAACCCCATCAAAACTAGACTCAGTGAAGCCTGATGACACACACTATAGGAAACCCAAATCCATTGCAAATTTGCACCATTATCTTTAAGAACTGCTATAGCCTAGACTGTTGAGGGGCTCAAAGAGATTTCTGAAATTGATTACAGCTGAAGTTTATACTTATGAGCTTACATAGAGCACAACCGAAGCCCCAATTCAACTGACAACCTATATCACACATAAACGAAAAAAATATTTTTCTTATTAAAGCTACTAAATAAAATGGGAAGAAGCACCTGTTACACAAGATACACAGACATCAAATAGGGGCCCAAGAAACATGAAAAAGCAAGGAAGCATGCCACTTCCAATGGAACACAATTCTTCAGAAATACATCCCAATTTAAAGGAAATCTATGGAATTCCAGCAAAGAATTTAAAGCAATGATCTTAAGGAAACACAAAAAACAGGAGAATGAAGACAATATAATAAAATGAGAAGAAACAATGCATGATACAAATGTCATGAATAATTAACAAAGTGAGAGAAATCATTGAAAAGAATCAATCAGAAAACTTGGAAATGAAAATTTCTATCAGTGAAATAAAGAATGTAATTGAGAGCTTCTTCAACAAACTAGACCCAGCAGAAGAAAGAATTTACTAACTTGAGGACAGGTATTCTAGAAAGCCTACGAAAACAAAGGAAGAAAAAGTAATACTTTTTTAAAAAATAAAGAAAAATAAAAGGTATGAAGAAAGCCAAAAAGATATATAGAAGACTATTAGTGAAAAAATACTCATATTATATGAGTTGTAGAATAAGAAAAAAAAGGAAAAAATGCATCAAAACCTCCTTTAATTGAACAAATAGCAAAAAAATCCCACATTTTCAAAGGGATATGCACATCAGGAATCAAAAAGCTCAAAGGACATCAATTAGACTCAACCCTAGAAGACATTTTTAAAGGAACATTATAGTCAGACTTTCAAAAGTACAAGCCAAAGAGAGAATAAAAAAAACAGGAAGAAAATTGTGTCGAGTCACATATAAAGAAATCCTGGTTAGAATAAAGGCAGATTTCTTGGCAGAAATTGTGTAGGCCATAAGACAACATGATGACATCTTCAAAGTCCTGAAGGATAAAGAAACCCTGAAAACTAAGAATACTATGTCCCACAATACTATTCTTCAGAAATGAAGTGAAATAAAGCACTTCCCAGGTAAGGAAAAACTGAGGGAATTTTCCAGAGGTGGAAAGGAAGAAAGGATATGTAAAAATGTCAGAAAACAACAAAATGACAGAGTAAGTTCACATCATATTGATAATAATTTTGAATATGAATGGATTAAATTCTCCAGTCAAAAAAAAAGGTTGGTCAAGGGATTTAAAAAGCAAGTTCCAATTATATGTCCCCTAAAAGAAATTCATTTCACTTCACTAAATAAGATACACACCACAGACTAAAAAGGAAGGTTTGAAGAAATATATTCCGCACAAATCAAAAGCAAGCAATAACAGCTTCAATCATATCAAATAGAAGAAAAATTAAACCAAAAATTATCAAAAAATATGAAGAAAGTCATTATATATTAAAAGAATCAATTCAGCAAGAAGAGATGATTATTGAAGAGAGTAAAAATGAAAAAAAATTATTGAAATGAAAACATAAAAATCTGTGTACTACAACAAAAGTAGTACTAAGAGGGAAACTTATAATAATAAATGAAAACAACAGAAAATAGAAAGATTTCAAATAAACATCCTAATGATACACCGAAAGTACTTATAGAAGAACAAACCAAATGTAAAATTATTCAAACGAAAAATAAAGATCAGAGCAGAAATAAAGTAAAAATGTAAAAGACTATACAAAAGATAAATGAAGCAAACATTGTTTTTTTAAAAAAAGATAAACAAAATTGACAACTATTTAGCTAGGTAAACAAAAACAAAAAAGAAAGAAAAAGAAAAGTCCAAATAAATAAAATCAGAGGTATAAAAAGGAGATATTACAACTGATTCCATGAAATAAATTGATCATAAAAAACTACTATCAACAATTGGATGCTAAAAAACTGGAAAACCTGGAAGAAATGGACAAATTCCTAAACATATGCTCCCTAAAATGATTGCATCAAGAAGAAATAGAAAATCTGAACAGACCAATAATGAGTAATGAGTTCAAAACAGTGATTTAAAATTTCCCATCAAAGAAAAGTCCAAGATGTGATGGCTTTTTGACTGAATTCTACAAAACATTTAAAGAAGAATTAATTGTAATTCTTCTCAAAATATTCCAAAAAAATGGATGATAGGAACTGTACCAAACTCTTTGTATTACTCTATACTTAAATCAAACAAGGACACACACACACACACACACACACACACACACACACAAAGAATACTTTAGATTCGTATCTTTAATGGATATGTATGCAAAATAAAATACTCAATAAAATATCAACAAATGGAACCCAACAGCATAGAAAAAAGATTATTGACCATGATCAATTGAAATTTATCTGAGGGATGCAAGAATGGTTCAACATCTTTCACAGAGCACAACTAAAGCACCTTTTGGAACTCAATTCAATAAATGTAATACACCATTATCAACAAATGGAAGGACAAAATCATGTGAATATCTCAGTAGATGCAGAAAAAGCATTTGCTAAAAGTTCAACATCCCTTCAGGATAAAAATTGTACCAAAGTAGGTATAGGAGCAATATATTTCAATATAATAGAGGGTATATATGGCAAACCAACCAGTCAACTTAACATTGAATAGGGATAAACTGAAAACTTTTCCTCTAAAACCTGTAGTAAGACAAATATTCCCACTTCTGCCACTCTTACTCAGTTTAGTACTGGAAGTCTTAGCCAGAGTAATTAGGCAAGAGGAAATAGAAATAGAAAGATATAATGTCAAATTATTCCTCATAGTAGAAGATATGATTCTATATATTTAAAAAAATAAACTATTCCACTAGAACTCCACTTGAACTGATAAATGAATTCAGTAAAGTTGCAGTACACAAAATCAACACAGCAAAATAAGTAGCTCTTTTGTACACCAATCATGAGAATGCTCAGAGCGAAACCAAGAATGAAATCCCATTTTTGACAGCTGCAAAAATATAATACAATGTCTAGGAATAAATTTTATCAAGGAGAGGAAATTATGACAGAGTGAACCTGGAGAGCAACACTCAATTCCTCCATGGTCAGGAAAAAAAAAAAAAACAGAGAAAGAACAGCTGACCAGAGAGCTGAGTGACAGAGCAAACACCATAAAACTCAATATGGGACAGTTTGAGACTTATGGGGAATTGAAATTTTTTATTGAAGCAGAAAATAAGGACAAAAATCCTTGACTCCAATCTCTGACCAGGTCTGTTGAGTGGGAAAGAGTAACATAGAAGGAGAGGGGGGAAAATGCCTGTAATCTTACTTCCTTAACAGGATTTGCTTAAAAAAAGGCAGACCAAGTTAAAACAGGACAGGAGCTGCATATAAGGTGAAGAAGATCACACAGTTTAACCCAAATTGTGGGCTGAAAACTATACCAAACAGGACATCCATTCAGTAGAATCCACAGCTAGCTAGTCTCCTATGAAGAAATTAAAGCAATAAATCTTCTCCCCACCTGTAGTGATAAATAAAACCAGAGGAAACTGCTTGGAAACAGGTTATTTCAGTAATCTCATTGGAAGAAACTTATAGAGGGATAGCTACTAGCTGAAGGTTAGTAAAACCCCCTCCCCCTCCCCTAGGACAAGAGGAATGGGATGGAATTGACCCAAGAATAAATCATCCCTGGGTAGTGTTAACCCCAGTCCAGTGCCCCCCACAGCTTCTGCAGGACCTCAGGCAAAGATGGGCCAATTGACACTCCACTTCCATCACAGTGATGGGTAAAATCCTGGTGATCTGCAGCAACGAGTGTGGAGGTTTCTATTCCACAGACTGCCCAAAGAGAATGGACATCACAGGCCCCACAGTGTCAGACAGCCACCTAGCACTTTGTTTGCTACAAAGAAGCCCACGTGGACGGAAGGTGATGCTCCCAGTTGCCAGCCTTAGGAGCTCAGACAAAGGAAGGCCAACTGAAATTCTACCCCAGTCACAGGAACAGTACCGCACCAATCTGAAGCAGCCAGGATGGAAGTTTTGGGGCCACAGATTTCTCACAGAGAGCCCACATTTATAGGCCTTACAGTTGAAGACAGACAACAAGCTCTCTGCCATTATAAAGAATCCCCTGCAGAAAGGAGCAGGTGCTAAGCATCCCTCAGCAGACAGTGACAGACCTGAGCTGTGCACCCTGCATTCTCACATCCAATAGAAATAGTCAGCAGACTCAGCACCCTCCAAGCATGCCAACTCAGATCTCCTCGGGGCTAATAAACACTGGCTGCTGAGGAAAACTATAGCAACCAGAGAAGTAGCTTTTGTGTCTCAGTACTTCTAGGAGTGTCCATAGCTGTGAGTTCTAGAGCATCCAGTTAACTTAATTCTTAATTAGATTTATGGACTCATAGAAGGCATGTTCTCAAGATAACTGCGAGCAGCCAGCAAAGAACCTCATGCATACACAATGGCAATAAACCTCATAAAGGGACTTACAGATGAAAATCACACGGACACCATCCACAATCCAGATACAATCCCACTGACCTGCAACTTCTGCACTTCAGAAGGGGTGATAGCCCTATATCCCTCAGCAGGTCAACCAGCACCACATCAGCCAGATCTCTACCTTAGACCACCAAACCCCACACACTCCAAAATATACATAGGGGATTCCAAATTGTATTTGACAGTGCTGGATGCTACAAGGAGGTTTTCTTCAGGACATCTAAGAAAACAACCTTAGCAGGGAATAACCTTGTTACTAATTCACAATTAGGGACTGTCTCCTCTGACCCAGGAGAAAGCTAGTAGGTGCATGACACCAAAGATAGGGACTAGTGGGTTCTCCTACAGTTCTATCAGATTTGGGAGCTTATGTAATCACTACCTCCATACCCAAGGAAACCTAGAAATAAAGTTGAGAAGTAGTGGACATTTTCTAAAGTTTCTAAATCCTGATGAAATACAAATAAGAAAGAATCATTAAAAATTTTCCGTACCTTGCCATGAATTACCACATGCAGTGATCTTACAGATAATACTCTTCATATTGAATCCACAGATGTTTTTCTATTATTTGACATTGGAGCACTTAACATATTTGATTTATTTCTTCTGATATTTTTAAAGCATTTACTGGGATCATTCTATTTTTGTTTTCCTAGCTCAGGTTTACATTTGCTACTCATAGCTTCTCTTTTCCTTCTTGCATTACCTACTTCTACCTCAAATACCTTCCAGTTTTTCCCTGATGTTTCTATTGTAGTTTGCATTACTTATTCATTCTATCTTTACTCTTTCTTTTTATTTTCTTTGTCCATTTTTCTCTTCTCCTTTTCAATTTCTATTTGGTATAATAGTAATTTTATTATCTTTAATAACTGATTTCTCAACCTATTCAAGAACATTACTACTATAATTTTATACCCAGATTACTCAATATAAAGACTTGGCATATATGTTACATGTGTATGTATACACATACATATATATGAATGATTTTACACACACAAACAC
>NW_026011014.1:14511-20837 GCF_001458135.2 Marmota marmota marmota
AAACAATCAGATTAAACAGTAAAATATTATGTGAGATATTTTAAGAATAAATGAAGTATGGTATCAGAAAACCCACATTTAAATTCCCTCAAATTATTTATTTAAATGATCTGATTTTTCCTACTTATTTAATTCACTGTACAATTAGCCCTCCATGTTCATGGGTTCTCTGTCCATACATTCAACCATCATACTTGTATATCTGATGTATATCCATACATCAGTAGATAATGTATTCCATAAATATGTCAACAATGATTTATGTCTGTACTAATCATGCACAGATTTTTTCTTGTCTTTATTGCCATTTTCTTATAACAACTTTTTACATTGTATTAGGCATTAAAATTAAATCAAAAAATGATTTATAATATAAAGAAGAATATATACACGTTATATGCAAATACTGTTATTTATAATAAGAGACTTGAAAATCTACAGATTTTTATACCTATTTGGGATCCTGGAACCAATTTCCCTGAAAATACAGAGCTTGATTGTATCTTATTTAAAATTAGTGTTCAAAAATCATACTTGACTGAAATTTTAAAAAGTAATTCTATAGTTTGTATGGAACTACAGAAGATCTCATGCATCCAAAGCAATTTTAAGCAAAAAAGGAATGTGAAGGCAAAACATAGCCTGAGTTCCAAATATCCTAAAAAACTAGAGAACCAAAAGAATTTGGTGCTTACACAAAAATAAGCACATAGACCAATGGAAAAGAATAGAAAAATTAGAAATTCCAAAGGATTTTTCCAAGGATATACATTTGTGCAAGGATGTCCTCTTCAATAAATGGTGCTGAGGAAAGTGGACATCTGCATGTAGAATGAGACTAGACTGCTTTCACTCATCCTATATAAAAAATAAACTCAAAGTTAATCAAAGACCTTAATGTAAAGCCCCAAACTCTAGAAAAACTAGAAACACCATGACATTGGTCTGGGCAAGAATTTTTAGACAAGAATACAAAGGTGAAGGCAACAAATGAAAAAAAAAAAAAAAGAAAAGAAAAGTTTTTTTTTTTTCTAAAAGCTTTTAGTTGTTAACAATAGTAAAGGATATAATTAGCAAATTAAACAGACAAACCTCAGAATGGGAAAAAATATTCGCACACTATTTATTCAAAAAGGCACTAGCATCCACAATGTATAAGCAACATAATGATTACAAAGTCATAGACATGTATAAAGATGAGTTGGTGTTTTATTACATAGAAGTTTGCTATAGTAAATAATATTTTATTATGTAATTCAATTAGAAGTTTGTACTCAACATAAACAAATGACAAATGTTTGAGATGATGGATAAGTTAGTATTCTCAGATCATCAACATGAATTGTATAAATATACCAAAACATCACACTGTATTCCATAAATATGCAGTTACTATTCATCAATAGAAAAACAAATACATATCTACAAATAGTTTTAAATAAATAAAAATGAAATGAATGTTTAACATCTTCTGAAATTGAATATGTTTATTTTTAAAACACATTTAACAACAGAGGAGACTCACTTCCAAATTAATTCAATAGGTAACTAATTGTGCAAAAGATGCTTTTCCATAAATAACTCTTTCCCATGGAACATGCTCTGCTAACTCAGCTGGGATAAGGACAAATAAATGGTCTGCTTGGAACTCATGCCCAAGAGGTTTCAGTAAGAGTGTACAAATAGCGTTCACACAAAGCAGCCTTTGTGCTTTCTACTATCACCTTTCTAATCTGTCTTTCCTTTTTGGCACCATTTATCAACTGAAAAACTAAGGGTTTTGAAGTTGATTCTTAAATATTGTACTCATTTTTGTACTACATTATATTCTTCTCTAGAGTATGAAAATGATTAAGGTACTCCTGCAAAAAGACTTTTAACTGAGTCATATTTATCAAAATGAGGTAAGTAAAAATACTCTTTATGGGTTAGGTGAATATTCTCAGGGATGACTGGATTGTGTGTAGAGCATAGTGCCTGATATGAGTATGAAAGTCAGAGAATATTTCACTTGGTTGCAAGGAGACTTCTTTAAAATTTAGAAATGCCTATTCCAGTGGCTACAGAAACAATTACATTACTCTTTGTGTATATTCTCTTTTTTTGAAACTCTTACATAAAATAACATTAAACACATTTAAATTTCAATAAATATTACTTCTGACATGCTTAATACCTGAGTGGAGTTTGAAGATTTTGTTCAATCATGTGAATATGTTGTATAAATAAGTTTTTAGAATAAGAATTCATACCCCATTTGAATCAAATGTATGATATGTCAAGATCATTGTAATGTTTTGAGCAACTAATAAAAAATAAATTTTTAGTATACAAATTTTTCATAGATTGACTTGTCCTCATATTTCATCCAAATGTTTTGATGTCAAATAAAATAACTCTTATTTCTTCTTGTGGTCTTATACTATATAAAGATAAGAAATGTGGTAAATATATTGTGTGTGTTGAAAAGGAAGTGTGAGTAGGATATACTACAATGAAATGTGAATGGAGATACTAAGGAGATCTGGAATAGAGTTTGACACTTTGTTACAGTGACTTTGAGATTTGTAGATAAATAGACCCTTGTGAGGTGAAATAGTGATTAAAAATTACTGTGAGTAGTAGATTCAAAAGCCACAGAATCCAAGAATTAAAAGTAATAAAATATGAGAATAACAAGGAGAAAATAAGAGTCTTAAGAATAGAATTATAGAGCTTGATATTGTGAGGAATACCAATGCTTCCAAATAAATTCACAATTGCTGTGGTGTCCCTAGGCAAATCTAGTTTTGGACTGAACTCCTCTAGTAGGCTCCAGCAGAGCAGAGCAAACTGAATTAGTCTCTCATACTGAATGCCACATAATCAAACTGAAGATTTAAAGGAAGCAGATAGATCCCAAACAGACCAGATTTTCTATAAAATGGGAGATTTCTGTCTACCTGACTCAGCACAATAAGGAAACTTTCTGTTTTAACTCTTTCAAAATAAAACCTTTAGTAACCAGATGTTAACTAATTAGTTATTTTTTCAGTAGTCCTGTTTCCTTACAAAAGTCATGATACTGCTACTGCCCAGTGCTATTACCATGAATACCAAATAAAATTTATCAATGACCAAATGTGCTACCATTTTGTCTTTTGAAAGTATTGATGACCATCCACAAAGCTACAATTATGTGAATAATAAGAATAAAAGTTTTTAAAAATATAAATTTAATAAAATCACTCAAGGTATACTGGAGTAAATGCTTTCATTAAAGATAAAAATAATTATGAAGAATTCATAAAATTTCAAATCTAAATTTACTTTTCAAACTATTGAAGGATGGTTCCTGGTAAAATAATTTAAAGGGTGAATATGACAGTATTAAATGAATAGACAAAGGATGACTCATGCTTCAATTACACAACAATGTGGGTAGTTTGCAGTTTTATAAATATTTATTTTTAGAATGCAATTATTGATTCATATCTATCTACAACAGAATTTTTATCATTAAAAAATAGGCTATACTATATTTCTGAATGTGTGGTACTAAAAATAACATTTTAAATAATGTTAGCTAAATGAAGTATTTGGGCCAAATTTGTTTATAAATGTTGACAGTGTACAGATACTTTCTATAGACTCTTTAAACTAATTGTCTCAGTATTTCACTACCTCAGTTAAACTATCTATCATTTTTTTTGGTATTTACAACTATATCTGTTATAGCAGACTAGAATGAAAGATTAACAACATATGAAAATATATGTAACTCAAATTCCCCTATCATAAGGTTTTGATATGACAAAATAGATAATGAAGATGGTTACTAATTGATACTAATTGATTTAACAGGGATAAAAGGCTTATTGGCAAACAGGGATCATTAAGGATTAGTTAGAATCATCATCATCATCTTATTATTATTATTATTATTATTATTATTATTATTATTATATACTTCTGGTCTAGAATCATATACAAAGTGCAAGATTCACATCTCAGCTCTGAATAGCTTTGTGTGACACGTCACAGGAGGATGTTGAGGCCTCAATGATAAACAAAATATCAAAATTTTACCTTTGAACCATAAAAATATAGTTTTTTTCTTTAACCACTAGTTTCACTTATAAAGTAACTTGGAATTTTGTGACTAAAATGCTACTGTAACCTTCCACCTGAATGTTGCCCAACTTAGACATTGTGGATTTTATGTAACCCAAAGGCATCACTAGATAATGGAAAATATATAAACAAAAATTGTCAATTCATTGTTTGTCTTCTCAAAATGCCATTTTTCTCAGCAACTTGACTTTGTCGCATTGAATGTGTATATTTTTGAAAAACACAAGAATATGTATATCCTGACAATGTGAAACAACATTTGAATTTGAATAGGTCTCTGGGCCTGCATTTGTAAATTGACTTGTCTTCTGAGAGTAGTTACCTAGAGTTCAAAAATGTATTTGTAACTGTATAATGAGTGGGTCTTAGATAACTGGCCAAAACATACATAAAAACAGGTAATAATCCTATTCAATAAAGGAAAATCCATACAATAGGACTAAACTAACTAAAATCTAATATGAAAAACAAAATGCTATTGAGGTTGGTATCTCTTGGCAACCTTGGAATGTTGCTCTACTGATGAGGGATATTAACAGGAGAATGGTCTGGAGTATTTGGGGAAGCTAGGGACTTGGTAGCACTATATAACACCTCGGAACACTGACCTATACATATTTAGTAAATTACACATAAACAGCGTCATGATGCTTGGGAGGAAAGGTATTAGATGGAAAGGGAAGAAGTCACTAAAGAGAATGAGAGTAAACAGGTGAAATTCAAGGAAAGGGGAATAAGGAAATTGAAAAGAAATGAAAAGACAAAAGAAAAAAATAGAAAATAAAAGAAAAAATTTTAAAAAATAATAAAAAATAAAAATAAAAATTAAAAAAATTAAACAAAACAAAACAAAACAAAATTTAAAAGGTGCAGTCTTAGAGTTCAATTAACTTCTCTTCCAGTAGGTGGAGCTGTGCCCACTGGGCCAAGTTTCTCCTCTCAATATGCAGGAACCAATCACTGTGCAGCAGCTACTCCTCCCCAACTGGGCAGGTCTCCAATCCTGAGTGCCTAGGGCCCTTTCTTGTGTCTAGTCACTTCCACACATTTTCTCCAGCCAGGCCCCACTCATCGGTGACGCTCACCACAATACTGGCTACACACCAGGTCTGCTGCTCCCGGGAACCCTATTTTCTTGAACCACTGGGCACACTCTCCCTGTTTGCCAGTCCCTCAGACCCTAAGGTTGTGGAGCTTGGGGCTGAGAACTCTCAGCGTATTTTGCTTGCCCTCTGGTAGCCACGCCCCCGGTAGCTGGTGCAAGAGACCTCAGTTGTCAGCACTGGTGGGAGCAGAAGCCGGGGGTCCCATGCTGCAGGTCCCACGCCGCTGTTCCCTCCATCTGACTATGGTGCTCACGGGAGAGCTGGGAGGTGCCCTTGAGGTTTCCCCGCTGTGTGGAGAGGGAGGGCTAGGGGGTTACACACCTGCCGCTGCCGGTTTCAATGAAGTTAACTCCTCCGCCGCATTCTGGTGACATCAGTTCTCTGCCGTGGTGATATCCCATGCGAATGGTAACAGTTCGTTTCCTTTTCCGGGTGACCGATGCAACGGGTGGGTCCTGAAGGGCTCTCCAAAGACCGTCTGAATCCTGTGGCCACTGCCTGTGGAGGCTCAGTTGGTATTAACCTCCGCAGGAACAGGAAAAGCAGACAAGTTGTTTCAGCAGGATCGGGATCCAGAGACACACAAAACCAAATAAATTTAAAAGAGTAAACAGTAACTCAGCAGTCAAACAGAACAAGAAGTAACATGAGCAGCATTAAAAAGCAAGGAAGAAAAGGAGTACAAACAATGCAGGACAGCCTAAATATACAGGAGGACCTAGAGGCATCAGAAAAATGGTCAAATAAAGAACTCAAGGAATACCTTAGACAGATGGAATGGGATCTTAAAGAGGACATGAGACAGTAAATTCAAACAATGAAATAACACATTGAAAATGAATTACATAAACAGATAAAAGAAGCAAATAAGCATCTTTATCAGGATATAGAGATTATTAAAAAAAATCAATCAATAATTCTAGAAATGAAGGAAAATATAAGCCAAATTAAAAACTCAAATGAGAGTATCACTAACAGAGTGGAGCAAGTAGAAGCCAGAACGTCAGATAATGAAGACAAAATATATCATCTTGAAAAGAGTCTAGCCAACTAAGAAAGGCTGGTAAAAAATCATGAGAAAAACATCCAAGAGATATGGGATAACAT
>NW_026011015.1:0-2966 GCF_001458135.2 Marmota marmota marmota
CAACAACAACAAAAAAAAAAAAAAAAAACAAAAAAACCCACAAGTTTTCATGCATTCCTGAAACATGGATTTTAGAGATTACAAGGGGCAGGTATTTTTTTTAAATATTTAAATTTACTTGTTTATAGGCAACTAATTCTCAGATTTGCTTTCATGTATTTAACCTTGCTTTCATGCTTCGTTAGTTTTCTAGGATTGCCATCAAAATGTTTCTACAAACTACATGACTGAAAATAGAAGACATTTATTCTTCTGTCCTCTTAGAAGGACAGAAGTCTGAAATGAAGTTTGTGGTGAGGTTGTTCCTTTTGGGGGGTTGGAGGGAGAAATCACCCCAAACCTATTTTCCAGCTTCTCATGGTTGCCAGCAATCCTTGACTCCAGGGTACACACTAAATCCACTCTGAAACCATCCTGAGATCCTTGACTAATCGCCTCAGAAAGGAAAGACAGACACTGTTTTCAAATCAGTAGGCATTTGGGAGTTGAGATGAATACGAATGAATAAGAATGTAGGCATGCTGTCAAATATCAAACCTAACTTTCCATTGAGATATTTAGGAGGATATGCTATTTAATATCTCAAGTACTACAGAAAATAAATCCAGCATCTAATAGTACAAAAACAACAAAATCATGGAAACAAAATTTTTACCAGGTATGTAAATGATGGAAAATTTTTCTATGATGAGGAGAAAAAAATCAACGAGGTGAAATCAACTCAGAAATGACAAATGTTTTAACATTAAGAAGTTATAATATATCTATTCTGCATATTTAAGAAAGTAGAAAAGAGAATGAACATGTCAAATAAAGGCATATATAGACAGAGAATTTCTGGATTTGGAAAGAAAAATGTACTTGCCCGAGATGTTTTAAAATTAGAATTTAATAAACATTTTTGCATGTCTGTATAAAAAAAAAACCTAAATTTTTCAAAGTAAAAAAATTAGCATTGTATGACAAAATTTATTCCCTGTGAATATGTGTATGTATTTCCTCATAATAATCTTAGATAATATCAGTACTGTATTTGAGACTTGTGAAAATATATACACTGTATATTGTGTAAATTCACTTGTACTATATTTGTAATGAAATGAAACATTTTGTTCTATTTGAAAATAGCCTTAATAAGAGAACTACAAACCTATTTTAAGTATTTCTTCTTTATATTGATTTATTAATTTTAATATACAAAACTTATTAAAATGTTATATAAATATCACCCTAACTCATACTCAAAAAATGTTTTTCCAAGAATATTTTTAAATTCCTAGTTAAAAACCTTACAAATATGAAATCAATGGATGTTCATTTTTAACTCTATCCTTTCAGACTTTAATTGTTTTTCTTTTGTTTATAAAATTAAATTTGTTCTCAGCAAAATTTTTATTGCTTGATATGTTTAAGACTTTAGATCCAGGTAAAAGTATTGGCATGAGAAGTGCTCCCTCATTTTCCCATGGCAGAGGAGTTCTCTTTGGAACCTGTCTATTCTATTGCTTGTTCTTTACAGTTCCTAACTTTATAGTATGTTGAAGATTGTAGAGGCATGAAGCAGAAAGATTTTTACTTTTGTCTTTTTGCCAATGATGGTCTTACCCAATAGTCTGAGCAACTGGAGTGATAATAGAATTTAAGATTTATTTGTGTCTTTTTGTTATTTTTATAAATGGTGACTGATTCTTCTCGCCAATGAATTCTGAGTCCTTGCCCCGGCTGCCCATTAGAAATGATATAAAAACAAAGAAAAACAACATCGCAAAAATGGCATCCATGTGTTATTCAACAGAAACGTATCAACTTTACAAAAGATCATGTAAATTCTCTAGACTCTTATTTATTAAAAATTCATGAATCTCTGTATCCATTCACCATTATATCTCATGCACTTAAGTGAAAGAATGCTAGGCAATGTTTATGCACAGTATAATGTATTCAGGAGGCCACAGGGCACTTCTTTCTCTAAAAGATCACTATAAAAATTTATAACAGTTTTAGAAATCTTCCCCCAAAGCAAACACAGTCTCTAGTTTGGGCACTAACATAAATGAACATATTTTTTTTTCATTAATTAAATATAAATTTTGAGCTCCAAACTATTGAATGAAAATGACTAAGACATAAGGTCAGTAACCTTTCAAAAATGATGTGAACAAATTCTAAAAAGTAGGAATCACTGGTGTCTGATCTTACCCACCCTTATTCTTTAATATAGATACATGCAGAAAGGAATGTATACAGGTAAGGAAGAGGTCATAAATACTAGGACACATATTATGGCAATTTAAAAAAGCTAGAGCTTTAGGCACATAGAAATGATAATCAAATAACAGTATTCCAAACTAGAAGGAGACACTGAAATTATTTTTCTAAACTCTTTTCTGATAAGAAAAGTATAAAGGGAATTGACTTATAAATGTTGAATAGTAGGAATAAGACTTGATTTGATTTCTCTGAATTATAAATAATTTTTGGATACTTTATTTATAAATCAATAGTTAATTCTTCCAATTGGATATACACTTCACTCCATTGTGCAAATCTACATAGAAAAAACGAAGAATTAAATGCACATCCCCTAAGTAGACTTCCTCATATCTAGCATTGAAGAAGAACACCTAAATTTAAGACTATCTTCCTGCAAGATTGTAAATGCAAATTCACTTTTTCTAAATACAGAAATGAACATGAAAATGCAAATATTGACATTATCAGTATTCAATCCATGTCTCTTATAAGAACCATATAGGGCTAGGCATGGTGCACACACTTGTAATCCCAGCAACTTGGCTGCAGAGGCTGAAGCAATACTAACATGAGTTCAAAGTCAGCCTCAGCAATCTAGTAAGGCCTTAAGCAATGTTGAGAAACCCTCATCTCAAAATAAAAACATAAAAAACAGGTAGGGAGGTGGCTTACTCACTAAGTTTACCTTGGTCTAACCCCTGGTTTTACTTAAA
>NW_026011016.1:0-2966 GCF_001458135.2 Marmota marmota marmota
CTCCTCCTCCTCCTCCTCCTCCTCCTCCTCCTCCTCCTCCTCCTCCTCCTCCTCCCTCTCCTCCTCCTTCTCCTCCTCCCTCTCCTCCTCCCTCTCCTCCTCCCTCCTCTCCTCCTCCCTCTTCTTCTTCTTTGTGGTGTTAGTGATTGAATCCAGTCACGCATGCTAGGCAAGTGCTCTTCCAACTGAGCTACATCCCCATCCCATTTCACAGTCTCTTCTATGATACCATGTCTAGGTTTGGTTGGCATATGCCTACCCACATACATCTCTTTCTTCAACTGGAGACAGAAACCATCTTGTTAAGATGCCTGTTGTGAAACCAATGAAAATAGGAGCAAATATCTGTCATAAAATAGGATCTCTAAACTGAGGGGTTCATTTTTTACTCTGTCAGAAAATCTATGCCAATCCTGCCAGATGCATATAATTAAATCAATTTCAAATGCTTGCTTTTTTTTTTAATACTAGGGCTTGAACCCAGGGGCACTTTACCACTGAGTTACATCCCCAGCCATTGTTTATTATTTTATTTTATTTTTATTGTGAGACCCTATCTCATTAAATTGCTTTGGGTCTTGCTAAGTTGCTGAGGCTGGCCTTCAACTTGTGATCCTCTAACCTCAGCCTCTTGAAAATCTGGAATTATAAGCATGTGCTACCATGCCTAGCTAGGGAAAGGTGAGGGGTAAATGGGATGTGGAAGTTTATTATTGTTAGATAATAGAAAAGAAGACCTGTGAAGTGTTGAGTTACTAGGATGCTCTGAATTCTTCACTGTTAAAGGTATTTATAATTAAATTTTTCCTTGTTAACATGTAATATGGGTAGACTACACTTCACAAATTAAAAGAATACTTATTATAGTTCAGCACTTGCTCTAAATTTTTATTGCAAATGCTATCATCTTACATCAGGAACAATGTAGTAAACTGGGAAATAGTGAATGATTGATTCAACTATTCAGCTAAAACCCACAGATAGAATGTAGATTTTAGAATGTGTTATTGGCCCTTTCATATGCAGTTATCATTTACACGTATCAAAACTGTCTTCTCCATAAATGTCATTGCTAGTTTTTCACAGAGGGAGCTGATGAAGGCTGCACTATTCTTAAAACCCAAATTCAGTGATTGGTGATTCCTTCTCTGTACACTGTGGGGGCTATTTTTCTTTACTGTGGCTTTTGGGAAGTTTCCATGTGGTGATGATGCTGTTGTTCTTGATCCTTACCATCTACATTTTCTCCTTTAGTGAACTTCAAAGATAGGGCCATGTGATCTTGCATGTATGCTCAGCTCAGATGCTTACTGTTTGAGAACGAGTATGACACTCATGTGCCCTCTCCCACCAGGTGAATTGCTGAACAGAAGAAAGCCTTAGCTGAGTGCTCCAATTTCTAATATCTAAGAATCACCAGGGTGGGGGGATGAATAGAATTCCTGTTAAAAATAATATTCTTTTATCCTACCCTCTATCCCATTTTGCTAATTCTCCCAGGTAATTTTTACACAGGTAGGTCAGGAGCACTCTCTGAGGACCATTGCCTTAATCTTAGAGAAAGATATTTTAGTTTCAGAAACAAATTTTGGGGTGGGAGCTGGGGGAAAATTAGGACCTTGACACTTCATCTTACTAGGTAGAAAGGGCCAGCTCTTGGTCATCTGAATATTCTGACATGGATTAAATTTACTAGGGAACTGGGGAAGTAATAGCAATAACTTAATCACAAAGGACCAAAATGACTTTCTTTCAAAACACCCAATCTGTCACCAAGGGGAGTGACTGCAGCTGTGACTTGTGGATGGGCACATAGTGCTATGGCTGAATTTTCTGTAGGCTTGCAGAGCTCTTGAGTGTGCAGGTACAAAGAGAATTTGAGGCCACCTTGTTAAACTCTTTCACTTTAAAGAAAAACTGAAGTCGAGGGTCTACTCTAAAGTGGGAGAGATAGGGCTGGGGTTATAGCTCAGTGGTAGAGTGCTTGTTCAGCATAGGTGAGGCACTGGTTTTGATCCTCAGGACTACATCAAATAAATAAAATAAAGGTTAAAAGAAGTTTAAAAAAGAAACTTCAACTTCCACGGATTCCATCTCTTGGGTCCCCTTCTTCCTCTGGGAGAAGTCTTTTCTGCTGTCCTTTAATAAACTTCTATTTTCCACTCTAAAAAAAAAAAAAAAGAAAGAAACTTCAAAAAAACCTTTGGGTGGGGGGAATAAAGTGATAGAGATACCACTAAAGCCTAGGTCTTTCAATTCTTTAAGATTCTTAAATTTCTCAAGAAATGCAGAGTGTGGAGCTCAGCTAAGCCAGAGAATCTTTTGAGTGCCTATTCTCTGTGAGGCAGCCAGCCTAGTGGGGAAGAAAGACTGTCCCTGAGAATCTTCTTAGTGCCCCTTTCTGGCAGGAGTGCACTGGCTGGAGTCCAGGTCTGACTCTTTGGGCCAAAGCCAGCAGGCAGAGGAACTTCATTCTGAGTGTGCTCTGAGCTGTGCCACGGGTACCTCTATGCTGGGGTCTGAGAGGAGGCAAGACAGCAAGACAGTGTTTTCACCTGCTTAGCATCTGTCCCATTCTGGCTACACTGTCACTTCCCCCCACCTCCCACCAGACCTCATTAATCCATTATGATAGTTGTTCCAGTGGAGCAAAACCTGGTTTCAGAGTCCCCAAGACAAATCTGTGGGCAGCCAGTCAGCGTGAGAGAGGAGACTTGTTTGTAATCCTGCTTCAAGTGAATCTGTTTAAAATCAATTCTAAAATCGATACCTAGAGAATAGGCTCAGAAGACGATAGGGAGGCAGAAGGCACACAGTTGGGGCTGTTGATGAACATGGGAGTTGCTCAGGGCTGGGCTACCCCTTGGTGGCTAGAATGAGCTGGGCACAAGATAGGTATGGTGATCTCTTCCTCTTCCCATTGTGTTTCCTGTGACGTGTGTGTGTGTGTGTGTGTGTGTGTGGGG
>NW_026011017.1:0-2965 GCF_001458135.2 Marmota marmota marmota
ATTGTCTTTTCTGCAAGTCCAGTAGATTTTATCCCAGGCCATTGTATTTTCTCAAAGCCCATTAAGTTCCCCTAAAAGTTATTTACTATTTTCCTAATTGTCCACATTTTTCCCTGTCACCTATAAAAGGGGACATATAAGTTTCTGAATCGTTTTGAGTCACTCTTGTGACTTTTCCTCATGCTGTATTTTTTTTCTTTTCAACATTAATACATTTATATTTTTATATTTCTCCCTGTTAATCTATTTTCAGTTCATTCCAGTGATCCTTCAGAGGAAGGAAGGGACATTTTATTTTGCTCCTATAGCACTCTGGCCCGCCTTTTCTATTTTATAATGGTTTTTTATTTTTTATTTATTTATTTATTTTTTAGAGAGAGAGAATTTTTAATATTTATTTTTTAGTTTTCAGCGGACACAACATCTTTATTTGTATGTGGTGCTGAGGATCGAACCCGGGCCACACACATGCCAGGCGAGCGTGCTACTGCTTGAGCCACATCCCTGTTAAATGTTAATCTTCTTCTCCTGCTCTTCATCCCTACTCTGATCTTAGTTACTCTCCTTATATCAAAGAAGACATTTGGCATTTGTTTTTTAGGGATTGGCTAGCCTCACTTAGCATAATCTGCTCTAATGCCATCCATTTCCCTGTAAATTCTATGATTTTGTCATTTTTTAATGCAGAGTAATACTCCATTGTGTATAAATGCCACATTTTTTTTATCCATTCGTCATTTCTTTATACCACTAATAATACTCCATTGTGTGGACAAACCATTCATAAATTGAAACCATGTATCAATTGAAAAGTATCTTAGTTACTTCATTTTTTTGGCAGTTATGAACAAAGCTGCTGTAGACTTCCATGTAAACGTTTTGTGTGGATATAACTTTTCAACTTCCTTTGGGTTAACACTAAGAAGGGCAATTGTTGCATTGTGTGCTCGGAGTATAAGAAACTGACACACTATCTTCCAAAGTGGCTATACCATCTTGCATTCCTGCAAACAATGAATGAGTTGCTCCATGCTCTACTCAGAATTTGATGGTATAAGTGTTCCAGGTTTGAGACATTCTTAAAGGTGCAGAGTGGTACCTCTTTCTAGTTTTCATTTTCCTGATAACATAATATGGAGTATCTTTACATAGGCTTATTTTCCATCTGAATATCTGCCTTGGTAAGGTATCTGTTACAGTACTTTGAACATTTTTTAAATTTGTTCTAATTAGTTTACACAGCAGTGGAATACATTTTGTCACATCATACATAAATGGAATGTAACTTCTCATTCTTCTGGTTGTACAAGTTTTAGAATCACATTGGTTGTGTAATCATATATGTATAAAGGGTAATAATTGGTTTGAGAACGAATGTTCACACTGTAGTTTTTTCTAGGCCTCTCAACTATTCTTTGGAGACTGTGCCCATCCATTATTTCTTTTTGTTGATTTCTTTATTAAAGAGAATATAATTTTGGAACAAAATTTTATGCATCAATTTAATAAATATTTAATGAACATCTATTAAATATAATAGATATTATTCTAATTACTTTGATTATAGTAATTAAGAAAACAGATAAAGATCCCAGCTGCATAAACATAATTTTTTTTTATGGAAAACAGACAACAAGTAGCAATATTAACAAATAATCTGTGTATACATAAGAAATTCTAGAAGTGCCCTGGTTGTAAGTATGCTAATTCCATACTAGAAGGAAGGATGAATCCAAAAGTTCCAGCCAGGCAATTAATTACTTTGGATAAGTAAGATCAGATCTCTTCCATTCATAGCTTGTGGGCAGGAATTCATCATGGTGTCCCATCTAACCTCAAAGAGGCCTAAAGAGGCCTACCACAAGGGACAATCCCATCAATTGCCTTGTAGTGGAAGAACAGGTACTATTGGTACTCTGTGCTAATGAGTGCCTCAGCAAGCACTGGATTCTGAAGCTGAGGGACTATTAGTGGTGACACATGGGAGGAGATATATACTCCTGGAATGGTACTATTGAAACACAGATTAAAGGACATGCTAGCTGACACTTGGTAAAAAGTGTTTGAGGCAATGAGTAGCCAGTGCAAAAATCATCAGGCCAGGTTGTACCTGTCCTACTTGAGTACACTTAAGAAAGGTATGTGTAGCTGGACCAGAATGAATCAGAAGATTGTAGGAGATAAGGATAGTAATGTAGTGGGGCATTGTAATGACTTTATTTTTTACTGAAAATAAAATAGGCCATTATTTGTGGAGCTTTGAGCAGCAGTATGAAGCCATTTGACTCCTTTTTCAGTTGTTATTGTTTTGAGAATAAAATTATAGGAAGGGAAAAAGTAAAAACAAGGAACCCCTTTGCAGATTATTTCAATCATCTATGCATTAAAGAGACTAGATAATTATTTTCAAACTTTTGTTTCCCCTGAATACTCATCTGGATGACTACTTTCACTGTTTCTTGCAATTAATGTGACCATGACATGGAAGGAAAAATGATGTACTCCTATTGGACCTACCATACCCTGCCCCACTCTGCCAAAAAATTGACCATGTTTTTTTTTTCTTTCTTATTTGCCCACTGAATTAAAAAAAAAATGCCAAGATAGGACAAGTAGAAACTTGGACTTCTTAATGGTTGTACAGAACTAATAATTTACCTTCCTAAATCTGCCTCACAACCTATTAAGATTAAAATGATTTTAGCTCCTTTATCAAATATAAGATAGTTGTAGCTTTGTGGATTAGTCTCTGTGTCCTCTATTCTGTACCATTGGTCCCCCCTCCTGTTTTGGTACCAGTACCATGCTGTTTTTGTTACTATTGCTCTGTAATATAGTTTTAAATCTAGTATCGCTATACCTCCAGATTCACACTTCCTGCTTAGAATTGCTTTTGCTATTCTGGGTCTTTTATTTTTCCATATGAATTTCATGATTGCTTTATCCATTTCTACAAGAAATGCCT
>NW_026011018.1:0-2965 GCF_001458135.2 Marmota marmota marmota
GTAATCCTAACCCTAACACTAACCCTAACAATTACTCTACTCATAATTTTAACACGAACCATAATCCTAAAAATACCACTAAGCCTAACCCCTCACACAAACCCTAACCCTAACCCTAACACTAAACCTAAACCTAACCTTAACCCTATTCCTAACAGAAAACCAAAACCTAACCCTAACTCTAACATTAACCCTAACAGTAAACCTAACTTTAAACATAACCCTAACACTAATCCTAAACCTAACAACAACCCTAACCCTAAACCTAAACCTAACAATCACACTAACCCTGACTCTAAACCTAACACTAACCCTAATCTTAACACTAACACGAACCACAACCCTAATTCTAATCCTAACCTAACCCTAACACTTACCCTAACCTAAACCTAAACCTGACGCTATCCTGAACCTTAACACTAAACCAAACCATAACCCTAATCATAACCCTAACACAAACCTAACACTAACACTAACCCTAACCCTAACCCTAACACTAATCCTAAAGCTAACCCTCACACAAACCCTAACCCAAACCATAAACTTAACCGTAACCTAAAACTAATTCTAACACTTACCTATACCTAAACAGTAATCCTAACCCTAACACTAACCCTAACATTTACTCTAACAGTAAATTTAACATGAACCCTAAATCTAATGAAACCACTAAGCCTAGCCCTCAACCAAACCCTAAACCTAACCCTAAACCTAACACTAAACCTAAATCTCACCCTAACCCTAATCCTAACAGAAACCCTAAACCTAACCCTAACCTTGACCCTAACACTAACCCTAAATTTAAACCTAACCCAATCCCTAATCCTAATCCTAAACTAACAATAACCCTAACCTTAACCCTAAACCTAACCCTCACACTAACCCTAACCCTAACACTAACACTCTCCCTAAACCTAAGTATAAGCTTAACCCAAACACTAATGCTAACACAAACACTAAGCCTAACCCTACCACTAATGCTATCCCTAACCCAAAACCTAAACCTAAACCTAACACTAACTCTAACCCTAAACCTAACATGAAACATAACCGTAACCCTAAACCTAAGCTAACACTAACCCTAACCCTAACCCCAACACTAACTGAAAACCTAACCCTAACCCTAAATCTAACACTAACAATAATATAACCTTAACCCTAACCCAAACATACCCTAGCACTAATCCTAACCTTAATCCTAATCAAAACCATAAAAGTAACTCCAATCATAACCCTAAAGTTAACCCAAACACAAACCATAATCCTAACCCTACAACTAACCCTAACCCTAATCCTAACACAAACCCTAATTCTAATTTTACACTAACACAAATTCTAACCACAACCCTAAACCTAATCCTAAACCTTAACCTAACCCTAACCCTAAAACTAATCCTAAAACTAATTTTAACCCTAAAACTAACACTAACCCCAAAACTAACCCTAATTATAACACAAACCCTAACTCTAACCATAATTCTAACCTTAATTTTAACCTAACTTTAACCCTAACCTAACATTAACCTTAAACCTAAACCTAACCCGATCACTAACCCTAACCTTTATCCTAACCCTAACACTAACCTAAACCTAACACTACCACGAACCCTAACCTTAACCCTTATCATAAATATAACTGTAATACGAATACTAACCCTAAAACCAACCCTAAACCTATCATTAACCCTAACCCTTACACTACACCTGACACTAAAACTAACCCTAACCCTAACTCTAACACGAGCCCTAATGCTAAACTAACCTGAATGATAACACTAATGCTAAAACTATACCTAAACCTAATTCTAACCCTAAAACTAACCCTAAGGCTAACCCTAAACATAACGCTAACCCTAACAATAACCCTAACACTAAATCTCACCCTAACCCTAACCCTGAACCAACCAATGTCCCTCACACTAACCCTAACACTAAAACTAAACCTAATCATAAACCTAACACAAAAACTAATGCTCAACCTTACCATAACCCTAACCCTATCCCTAACCCTAGACCTAAACCAAACACTAACACTAACCCTAACTCTAACATAAACTGTAATTTTAACCCTAAACCTAACCTAACCCTAACCTAACTCTAAACCTAACATTTATTCTAACACTAACCCTAACTCTAACATAAACCATAAGCGTAACCCTAAACATAATCCTAACCCTAACCCTAACCTAACCCTAACCCTAACTCGAACCATAAAACTAACACTAATTCTATCTGTAACTGTAAACCTAACTCTAAACCTAAACCTAACTCTAACACGAATCCTAATTTTAATGCTAACCCTAACCTAACCCTAACCCTAATACAAAACCTAACCCTAACACTAACTCTAACAAAAACTATAACCCTAACTCTAACCCCAACCGTAATCCTAACCCTTACCTAAACCTAAACCTAACACTAAAACTAACACTAAACCTAACCCTAATCCTACCACTAACCTTAAACCCAAACCAACCATATAACTAACACTAAGCTTAACCCTAAACCTAAACCTAACACTAACCCTTATATTAAACCTAACCCAAATTTTAACCCTAACTATAACCCTTATTCTAACCGTAACACTAACCCTAACCGTAAACATAACACAAAACATAATCTGAACCCTAACACTAACTGTAACACTAATCCTAACCCTACACCTAATTTTTAAAAAAACCCTAACCTGAACAAGTAAAATAACCCTAATACTAACACTAACACTAACCCTAACCCTAACCATAACCCTAACCTTTAACCTAACACTAACCCTAATTCTAACCCTAATCCTAAACCTAACCCTAAAATTAACCCTAACCCTAAACTTATCCCTAACCTTAACACTATCCCTAATTCTAACCCTAACCCTAACCCAAACACTAATGCTCAACCTTACCATAACCCTAACACTATCCCTAACAATGAACCTAACCCTACCTTTAACACAAACCCTAACCCTAACCCT
>NW_026011019.1:0-2965 GCF_001458135.2 Marmota marmota marmota
GTGTTAGTGTTAAGGTTAGTTTTTGGTTTAGATTTAGGGTTAGGATGAAGGTTAGGGTTAGGGTTAGTGTTCTTTTTAGGTTTATGGTTAGGGTTAGAGTTAGCATTAGATTTAGGGTTATTGTTAGTGTTAGGGTTATTGGTAGGTTAGGGTTACATTTAGAGTTAAGCTTTGTGTTAGGGTATGGGTTAGGGTTAGGGTAAGTGTAAAGGTTAGAATTAGAGTTACGGTTAGAGTTAGTGATATGGTTAGATTTAGCTTTATGTTGTGTTTATGTTTGTGTTATGGTTAGGGTTTATAATACTGTTAGGGTTAGGGTTAAATAAGGATGAGGGTTAGGGTTAGTTTAGGGTCATGATTATGGTTTGGTTAAGGTATGTGTTAGGGTTAGAGTTAGAGTTAATGCTAGTGTTAGGGTTACGGTTGGGGTTAGGATTAGTGTTAGTGTTAAGGTCAGGATAAGATTTAGAGTTAGTATTAGAGTTAGGGTTAGGGTTTGGGTTAGGGTCGGGCTTAGTGGAAAGGTTAGTGTTAGTGTTAGGATTAGTGTTATGGTTATGGTCATGGTTACATTTCGTGATGGGTTTAGGTAAGGTTTAGGTTTATGGTAAGATTCAGGGTTATGTTTAGTTTAGGTTTACGGTTAGGATTAGGGTTAGTGTTAGGGTTAGAGTTTGTGTTAATTTTAGTATTAGGTTTAGTTTTTGTTGTAGGATTAGTTTTAGTGTTAAGGTTTGCGTTAGGTTTAGTGTTAAGGTTATGGTTAGGTTTAGTGTTAGCGTTAGGTTTAGGGTTAGGGTTAGGGTAAGTGTTATGGTTATGGTTAGGTTTAGGGTTAGTGTTATGGTTAGGGTTACGGTTAAGGTTATAGTTAGTGTTAGGCTTAGGGTTATGTTTCGTCTTAGGGTTAGGGTTAGTGTAATAGCTAGGGTTAGGGTTAATGTTAGAATTAGTGTTAGTGTTAGGGTAAGGGTTAGGTTTAGGGATCATGTTAGGTATAGGAATAGGTATGGGTTAGTGTTAGTGTTAGGGTTAGGGTTAGGGTTAAGGTTAGTGTTAAAGTTATGGTTACAGTTAAGTTTAGTGTTAGGTTATGGGTAGGGTTATGGTTAGGCTAAGGGTTAGGTTAGCTTTAGGGTTAGGATTAGGGTTAGGGTTAGTGTTAGGGTAAGTGTTATTTTTAGGGTTATGTTTAGGGTTAGTGTTAAAGTTAGTGTTAGGGTTAGGGTACGTTTAGATTTAGGTTAGATTTAGGGTTAGGGTTAGAGTTCAGCTTAGTGTTAGGATTAGGGTTACGGTTTGTGTTTGGGTTATGTTTAGGGATAGGGTTTGGTTAGGGTTAGGATTAGAGTTAGTGTTAGGGTTACAGATAGGATTAGGGTTATATTTGAGTTAGAATTAGGGTTAGGATTAGTGTTAGGATTAAGGTAAGGTTTAGAGGTATTGTTAGTGTTAGTGTTAGTGTTAGGGTTAGGGGTAAGGTTAGTGTTAGTGTTAGGGTTACGGTTATTGTAAGGATTAGAGTTAGGGTAAATGTTAGTGTTACTGTTAGTGTTAGTGTTAGGGTTAGTGTTAGGGTTAGGGTTAGACTTAGGGTTCGTGTTAGGGATAGGTAGTGTTAAGGTTAGGTTTGGTGTTAGGGTTAGGGTTAGGGTTAGTGTTAGTGTTAGGGTTAGGGATACAGTTAGGATTATGGTGAGGGTTAGGGCTAGGTTTATGGTTAGGGTTAGGCTTTTAGGGTTTGGGTTTGTGTTAATGTTAGGGTTAGGTTTCGGTTTGGGTTTATGGTTAGAATTAGATTAGTTGTTAGTTTTAGATTGGGGTTAGGTTTAAGGTTATGGTTAGGGTTAGTGTTAGGGTTTGGGTAGGGGTTGGGGTTAGTGTTCAAGTTGTGTTAGGTTTAGTGTTAGTGTTAGTGTTAGGGTTAGTGTTTGTGTTAGTGTTAGGATTAGGGTTAGTCTTAGAATTTGTGGTAGCTTTAGGGTTAAAGTTAGGTTTAGGGTTAAAATTAGGATTGGTTAGGGTTAGGGTTAGGGACAGTGTTAGGGTTAGTGTTAGTTTTAGGATTAGTGTTAGGGTTATAGTTAGGGTGTGTGTTAGGTTTAGGGTTAGTGTTAGAATAGAGTTACGTTTAGGATTAGGGTTAGGTTTAGGGTTATTATTAGTGTTTGGGTTTGCACAAGAGTTACTGATAGGGTTAGTTTTCGTGGTAATGTTAGGGTTGGGTTAGGGTAGTGTTAGGGTTAGGGTTAGAATTAGGTTTAGGGTTGGGTTTAGGGTTAGAGTTAGTGTTAGTGTTAGGGTTACCGTTAGGGTTAGTGTTCAGGTTATGGTTATGGTTAGTGTTAGGGTTAGGTTTAGGTGTACAGTTAGATTTTGTGTTAGGGTTAGGATTAGTGTTAGGTTTAGGGTTATAGTTAGGATTATGGATAGGGTCAGGGTTAGGGTTAAGGTTAGTGTTAGGGTTAGGTTTAGGGTTAGATTTAGGGTTACGGTTAGTGTTTGTTTTAGGGTTTGGGTTAGTGTTAATGTTAGGATTAGGGTTCTGGTTAGTGTTAGGATTTGTTTTAGGTTTAGGGTTAGCATTAGGGTGAAGGTTAAACCTAGGATTAGGGTTAGGGTTATTGTTAGTGTTAGGTTCAGTTTTACGTTCAGTGTTAGGGTAACTTTT
The DNA here is from genome assembly GCF_001458135.2 of Marmota marmota marmota. Taxonomy (NCBI): domain Eukaryota; kingdom Metazoa; phylum Chordata; class Mammalia; order Rodentia; family Sciuridae; genus Marmota; species Marmota marmota. The sequence continues at coordinate 2,672 of NW_026011019.1, forward strand.
AATGTTAGTGTTAGGGTTAGGTTTTTTGGGGTGTTAGTGTGAGGGTTGATGTTAGTATTAGGGTTGCAGTTTGGATTAGGCTAAGTGTTAGGATTAGTGTTAGTGTTAGGGATTGCATTAGGGTTAGGGTTAGTGTTTGTGTTGCAGTTAGTGTTAGGGTTAGGTTTTGGGGTAGGGTTAATCTTAGGTTTAAAGTTAAAGTTATGGTTAGGGATAGTTTTAGTTTGGGTTAGGATTAGGGCTAATGTTACGGTTGAGTCTTGGTTAGAGTTAGTGTTAGGGTAAGCTTTAAGG
>NW_026011020.1:0-2965 GCF_001458135.2 Marmota marmota marmota
ATGTTGTGAGGATGTTGTGTCCGCTGAAAACTAGAAAATAAATATTGGGGAATTCTCTCTCTCTAAAAAAAAAAATATATATATATATATATATATATATATATACACACACACACACACACACACATAAATAATAGCTTATCTGGAAAAGTAATCCTTATGATATTTTTAAGTTAGCAAATAAAAGTTAAATGATAAGAAAGCAAGAAAGAAATTTCATGGATTTGGAAAAATTACTTTAGTGAAACATGGAGCTTATTCTTTTAGAAGATAAATATAGGGTAGCTTTTTCTTTTTTAAAAGTTGTATGTGCTGGGGGTTTTGCTCACCGGGCAAGGCCTTGGGTTCAATCCCATGCTCACGTGTGCACACACAAAGAAAGCCTGTTAAAATGATTGTGCTTAGACATGTTAAAAGGAACCTACTTTTTTGTTGTTGTTGTTGTTCTGGGGATTGAACCCAAGGGCACTTAACCACTGAGTCACATTCCAGACCTTTTTATTTTTTATTTTGAGATAGAGTTGCTTAGGTCTTTGCTAAGTAGCTGAGGCTGGCCTAGAATTTGCAATCCTGGTATTACAGTTGTGTGCCACTGCACCCAACCTATATTCTTAAGAATACTGTGGAACTTTTTTAAATGCAGTTATAAACACTTACTTGTAATAAGTGTTGATTATATTATAGTGGGTTCTGGTATTTATAGTAACATTTATAAAATCTGTTTACATGTAGTAAGTATAGTTGAACAGTTTGTGTCTTGGATTGTTTTTCCCTTCTGAGTCTTTTTACAGTTTCTTTGCTAGGAGCCTTTTAATAAGTAACCTAGATGAAAGTTTTACCCAGTGAGATTTACTGTTGAATTATGTGGGCGTATGTCAAGAAAGCAGTTAAACAGGTAGAACTAATTCCTCATTAGCTTGTTGTAGAGATTATAAAGTCTTTTGGTTCATCTGATAATGCAATATTATTTTTGTTTAGATTTTTAACTTTTAAAATTACCTATAAACTTCAGCAAAAGTTATGTGTTTAATCAGTATAGTATTCAGAATTATATATAATGGGTTTACTGATGTTGAAACTAATTTACAATATATTTATCACCAAAGCACTTTGATACTTTTTTCATTTTTTTAATATCAAATATGGTATTTATCAAGAATCCTGGTAGAGAGTTAAAATTTTCTGTTGCAGTACTTTTTCTGAATCAGTCATCTTCTAGGTATTCTGAATTAGAGACAGAGGAAGACTTTTTAGTCTTTATTCTCTTTTTTATGAACTCATGTAAAATAAAATGTTGATTGTGCAGGAATTACAGAAAAAATAAATATTTTCTTTTCTTTTTTTTTTCTTCCTTTTTGGTACTGGGGATTGAACCCAGGAGTGCTTCACCACTGAGTTAAATCCCCAGCCCTTTTTATTTTTTATTTTGAGACAGAGTCTCACTAAATTCTAAGGCCTCACTAAATTGCTGAGGCTGGCCTCAAACTTACCTCAGCTTGCTGAGTTGCTGGGATTACAGGCATATAGCACTATATATAAGTTGTTGATGACATAAGGTTTTAGTGAAGATGTTGAACAATGGCTTAGACTTTATGGGTAGAATTTATTGATTGATTTAATCAACTATACTCTTGACTATAATAATAAGGGCCTTGGTGTTTTGTAGTTCCAGGAGTTAACTGTTCACATTGTAAAGTTCACAGCCTGAGTAGCTTTATATGGTATTCCTACTACCTCACAATACTAGTTTGCATTGTACCTTTATGGTAATATTTTCCATATTATAAGAGTGAAATATTTCTATTTTAAAAATAAGATGGTCCAGAAAAATACAAAAAGTGAAAATTGCTCTTAATTCCACTACCCTTAATTTGTCATAAGGGTAACGATTTGTTGTTCTAAGGTGTGTGTAGGTACGTGTATAAGTGCTTGTAGGAAGTTTATTTTAAACATTGCCCTCCCACTTTTCAACAACTAGAATAGTTTCATACTGTATACATGTTTTATTAATGGTAGAATTCAGTTTTTTCTCTTATCTGGAGAATCTGAAAATGATAACCTTCTTTATGCTTCTTTAGTTACATTCAGTCATCTAAATAATAGTCTACACTCTGCAATGCAGAGTCATTTGAACTTTAAAAAAATACAGGAGACACCAGGCTTATCTGCCCCCACTGAGATTGGATTTCCATTTCCCTGTTGTGGGCCCAGGCGTCATTTCTAGACGCATTGATTCTCAAATGCAACTAGAGTTAAGAACTATTGACTGTTCTAGATTAAAGCTTGAAATTTAACATTTCCGTTCATCTCTCTTACCCCCTACCAGTTTCCAAAGTATTTTATATACTTCACATTTTTCAAAACACTTCTACATTGCTTTGTTTGATTCTTTCAACTATTCTGAGTGTTAAGCAGGACTTTTAAAAATTGATAGATATAAAAGTTAACCCATTAGGAACCCAGTTTTTACCACCTTTCAAAAATCTCCTATGTGGGGGGGGGCTGGGGTTGTGGCTCAGCAGTGGAGCCCTTGCCTAGCATGCTCGAGGCCCTGGTTTCGATCCTCAACTCCACATAAAAATAAATAAATAAACAAAATAAAGGTATTGTATCTAACCAAAAAATAAATATTTAAAAAACTCTCCTATGTTTATGAGTGAATGCCAGAAATGTTCATCCTGGTCCACCCTACCATACACACACATACACATATTGAGGATTTAACTCAGGGGTACTTTACCACCGAACCCCAGTTCCTCCCCCACACCGCTTTTTTGAAACAGGGTCTCACTAAATTGCTTATTCTGGTTATCTTTAGATAATACATTTAAGAGAGTTTAAAATTATACTTTTGGTATTTCCAGATTTATTATAATGAACAAACTATTTCATAGCATGTATTTTTTCTTTCTTTCTCTTCCCCACATTCCCCTAAAAGTAGTTTTTTTTTTTTTTTTTTTTTTTT
>NW_026011021.1:0-2965 GCF_001458135.2 Marmota marmota marmota
TATATAATAAAAACAACTACACTGAGATTTCATTTCACACACACTTATCAGAATGGCAGTCATGAAGAAATATAGGTAATAATAAATGTTGGGGAGATGTGGAGAACAAGAAACACTTTTACACTTTTGGTGAGATTGTAAGTCAGTACAACCACTAAGGAAGTCAGCATGGAGGTTCCTCAAAAGACTAGGCATGGAACTCAGTTATACCACCCCTCAGTATTTATCCTTAAGAATTAAAGTCATCATACTACAGTGATACATGAATACCCATGTTTACAGCAGTACAATTCACAGTAGCCAAACTATGGAACCAGCCTAGGTGTCCATCAATGGATGAATGGATAAAGAAAATGTACCTAATGGAGCTTTAGTCAGTCATAAAGAAAAATAAAATTATGAAATTTTCAGGAAAATGGATGGAATTAGAGACCATCATATTAAGCAAAACAGGTTAAAGTCAGAAGGTCAAGGGTCATATTTTTTTCTCTAATATGAGAAAGCTAAAGAGGAAACAGGAAAAGTAAGGTGGGTGCAGATCCCATAAAAATCAAAGGAAGATCAGTAGAGGAAGGGAACCAAGGGATGAGCAGCTATGAGGGATCAGGGAAGTACTGGGGAATGATATTGGCCAAATTATATTGTAATATTGTGCACATATATGAATATGTAACAATAAATCCCATCAGAATGTATATCTATAATGCACAAATAAAAAAATGAAAAAATATAAATCATAATGCAGTCTAAAAAAAATGTTTAGTTTTCTAATCTCTGCCTACACTAATACATTAAATATTGTCCCACATCATGTTCATAGATTTAAAAGCCAAATTGCATAGTTTTCTGTTACCCATCTGACTTATTAGGGTAATTATTTTTCTTAAAGAATGTGTGCCAGCCTGATCATGTGGCCAAAATCCATGAAGCAGGCAACTGATAATTTTGTGACTTGGATAACAAGTCTAGATGAAGTCACATTTCTGTGGTCTCAGCAATGATATTTAAATTAACCAGTATATTTAGGTAATACAGTGATTCTCTATATGAATATTTTAGGCTACAATAATTTAAAGACTGTTAATATTTGTCTCCTAAAATTTATATGTTGAAGCCTTAACTTTAAGTGACATGGTATTGGTAGGTAGGGACTATGGGAGGTCATAGGTTAGAACCCTCATGCATGGCATTAATGCCATTAATGGGACCCTAGAGAGAGATATCACTCTCTTTCTGCTATGTAAGGGTATGGTGAGATATTTATCTTCAACACAAAAGAGAGCCTTTGCCAGAGATCAAACATACTGGAACCCTCATTTTGGATTTCTAGTCTCTGGAACCATGAGAGGTAAGTTTTTGTTGTTTACAAACTACCTAGCTTAAGGATACTTTGTTATAGCAACCAGAATAGACTAAGACATTGAGTTCATGGAAAATGTGCCTTAGGGAATCAATCGAACATCTGAAGTTTTATGAGAAATTGGTTGTCTACAGGGAGAAACTGGATTCTCATCATCATTTCTGACTCATAAGAAAAGTTAAAGAACCAAATGCAATAAAATATCCAGCATTCATTTTTAATATCTTATAATTCTTCTTAGCCTGCATTAAACTGTCTAAGCTAGCACAACCAAAATAAAACTAACCGATGAAAACTTTATAAATAACAGATTCAAGAATATGGATTATTACATGTAAATTATAATAAAATGGTAATAAATTAATTTTTTTGATACTTGAAATTGAACTCAGGGGAATTCAACCACTGAGCCACATCCCCAGCCCTATTTTGAGACAGTGTCTCACTGAATTGCTAAGCACCTTGAAGTTGCTCAGGCTAGCTTTTAACTCTTGATCCTCCTGTCTCAGCCTCCGGAGCTGTTGGGATTATAGGCGTGTGTCAGCCTGCCTGGCTAAGTTAATTTTAAAATAAATTAATTTCTTATTTTTATCAAGTCATTTGTTGAAAGAAGTACATTTATTTTTAAAGAAAAAAAATAAATGAGAAAAAGTTGTAAAGGATAAAGGATTTGGGATTAGGCATTTAAATTCATCCAGATTAAGAATATCTTCATGCTTTAAGTAACAGAGATTTGTTTTATTTTTTATAAATTACTCTTACATAAATGTTCCTATTTATGGTCATTACATTTTTGCAATGTGTCGTTACTCCTACTTTATGAATAATCTCAGTGATGATGTCACTTTTCAAACCATCATATAAAGAACCAATGAAATTTTCTAGGCTTTCTATGCCTTCTCATGCTATTCCTCACATCTCCAAATTTCTTCTGTTGTTCTCAGTGTTGTAATGGAGCCTATCACTAAGATATGTGTCATCTTTCTTGTAGTTTGAGAACACTTGACACTGTACACCCTACCATTTTGTCTTTAACCTCTGGATCTTGGCACAGTAGTGGTCACAATCAAGGCTGCTCCATGGGCTTATAGCTGTCCAGTCTCAGAACCTGAATAGAAGGCCCTGTGCTTGGTTTAATGCTCTGCTACTGCTGTCATGAAATGCTTCATCATTTTCTAATGAAGCTATTCACATTTTCATTTTACACTGACTCCATAAATGATGTAGCTGGTCCTGTGCAAAATGCAAATATTTGTATATTTGTAGTTGTGTTTATCTTGGAAACAGATATAAATATGGAAATATATAATAAATTCTGAGGCATCCAGTCATTATTATCTATATGAGTAATATGGATAAAGGAACTTCTAAGCTGTCCCCAGTTGTACCTTAAAGTATGGAAAGTGAAAATATTCTCCTTTTCCCAATGATTGATTCCTATTTCCCTCTGTCAAAAATATTTACTGATATATTAACAGATTGTAATCCAATTTAAGGGAGTTTGATTTTCCTCAATATGCTATAGTGAATATGTGGGCAATTATATGGCATGTTATGTTTTCTTATACTATATATAATAAACTTTACATTTTTACTATATATATA
>NW_026011022.1:0-2964 GCF_001458135.2 Marmota marmota marmota
AACCCTAATTGTAACCCTCAATCTATTCCTAAAACTAGGTAAAAACTTATCCCTTACCCTAAACCTAACCTTAATCCAAACCCTAACATTAAACCTAGCCCTATAACTAGGCCTAACTCTAACATTAACACTTGCCCTAATCAAATACCTAACAACCCTATACCTAAACCTAATCATAACCCTAGCCCTAAGAATAACTATAACTCTTGCATTAGATCTCTAGGGTAGTTATAACCTTTCCCTTATCATCACCCTAAACCTAGACCTAACCTTAGCCTTTACCCTAGACCTAGCCCTAAAACAAAACCTAGTTATACCCCTAATCCTAACCCTTAACCTAAACCAAACCCTAACCTTTCACCTAGCCCTAACCCTATCCCTAACCCTATCCCTAATCTAGTCCTAACCCTAACCTGAAAACTAACACTGACCTTGACTCTGACCCTAACACCAAACCTAGCTCTAAAATCATCGTGATCATAAATCTCACCCTACCACTAGACCTAGCCTTAACCATAACCTTATAACTGCTGCTAATCTTAACCTTGCTTTGTACATTAGCCATAGTCTTAACCCTGGCCCTAACCTAACCCAAAACCTAGCCTTAAGCAGAGTCCTTATCCTACCTTTAACCCTTAACTTAAACCTAACACTAACCCAAACAAAAGCCCTAATTCTATACATAACTGTAGCCCTAAACTTAGGTCTAAATCTATCCATTACCCTAATGATAACCTAACATTTATGCTAACCCTAGGCCTAACCCTAACCCTACCCATTACATTAAACCACAACTAAACCCTAAACCTAACCCTGTCATTAACCTAACCTAAATCTAATGCTAATCTGAGCTGTAAACTTAAACTCTAACCTAACCCAAACCCTAACCTTGATTCTGACCCTAATAATAAACCTAGATCTAAAACTGACCTTTACACTAATCCTAACCCTTGCACTGGACCAAGCCATAAACTTAACACTAAATGTATCCCTAATTGTAACCATACACCTGACTTTAGCCCTAGACCTAATTCTAGCCCCAAACCTAGTACAAACATGAGCGCTCATTTTAACCCTAAACCCTAGAATTAATCATAACCTTAACCTTAACCCTGGCCCTAACCCTAATATTAACACTTGCCAAGACCTCAATCTTGCTATATCCCATTCCTTTAAACTAAACATAACCCTAACTCTAACCCTAAACCTAGGCCTAAACCTAACACTAACCCTAGCACTAATTTAGCCCTATCCCTAATGATAACCCTAAACCTAGCCATAAGGTGAAAAATAACTCTCACACTAGACCTATCACTAGTTCTAACCCTATTCCTTACTATAAACATAACCCTAGCCCTAACCATTGTCCTAACCCTTGCCCTACCTTAGCCCTAGCACTAAACTTAGATCCACACCTATCTCTAACACTAACCATAACCTGAAGCCTAAGCCTAATCAGAACACTAGCCCTAAGCCTAACACTAATTCTAAAAATAGCCCTAACCCTAGCCCTAGTTGAAAACAAAACTGAGCCACAGCTCTAACACTAATCTTTAAACTAAACGAAACCCTAACCATACACCTACCCCTAACCCTAGACCTAATTTGAGATTTAAGCCGAACCCTAAAACTAACTCTGACGCTGACTCTGTCATTAACATTAACCCTAGCTCTAAACATCACCCTGACCTTAAACCTAACACTAACACTCAACCTAGCCCTAATCTTAACCCTAAAATTAGCCCTAAATGTAACTCTACTACTTACATTAGCCATAACCCTAAACCTAGCACTAACTTAACCTGAAACCTAGTTATATTCTGAGCCCTATCCTGAGCTTTAAACCTAACCATAGCTCTAACCATAACCCTAGCCCTAACCCTAGTCTAACCCTATCCATTACCATAAACATGATCCTAACCCTAATGCTAACCCTATGTCTAAACCTAATGCTATCTCTAATCCTATTTCTATCCATAAACCTAAACCTAACCTGGACCCTAATACTAACCCTATCATTACTCTAAACCTAACCCTAATGCTAATTCAATCCCTAACTTTAGACCTTAACCTATCAGAAACCTTAACCCAGACCTTGTCCATAATAACACACCTTGCCCTAAACCTGACCCTACCACTAAACATAACCCTTACACTAGACGTAGCCATAATCCTAAACATAAAATTATCTTTACACATAATTCTAGACCAGAAATTAGCCATACTCCAAACCCTAGCCCTAACCCTAAAACAAACACTAGCCCCCATCCTAGCACTAAACTTAGCCTTAATCATAACCCTAACTGTAACCAAAACTCTAACCCTAATTCTAAATATAACCCAACCTCTAAACTTAGCTATAACATTATCCCTTACCCTAAACTTAATACTAATTCAAATTATACTCTATATTTAAGCTGAACACTAACCATAGTCCTAATCCTAGCCCTAATTTATCCATCTCCCTAACCCAAGCCCTAAGACTAACTCTAACTCACACTAGCCCTATCCCTAGTTATAACCCTATTACATACCATAATCTAAACCTAGCCCTAACCCTTGACCTATACTCAGTCCTAACCCTAAACCTAGATCTAACCCTAAATCCAAATCTAACCCTAAACCTAACCTTAAGCCTAACACTAGCCCTAACTCTAATGCTAATCATTAAATTAGCACTAACCCTAACCCTAGCAGTAGAACAAAACTAAGCAATATCCCTAACCTTAAACCTTAACTTAAATCACACTAACACTACATCTAGACCTAACTGTAGCCCTAAATTCGTCTCCTAATCGTAACCTTAAAAATAACCCTGATACAGACTCATATCCTAATGCTCACCCTAACTCTAGAACCCATTCTAAACTTAAACCAAAACCTACCAGTAACCCTATCCCAAATTCTAGTCCTAACCCTAACTATGAACCTCATTCATATTCTAACACTAACCCTAGCTCTAAA
>NW_026011023.1:0-2964 GCF_001458135.2 Marmota marmota marmota
TTTCATTCCATTATGATCAGATAAGATACATGGTATTATCTCTACTCCTTTATATTGTCTAAGAGTTGCCCTGTGACATAATATATGATCTATTTTTGAGAAGGATCCATGTGCTGCTGAGACAAAAGTGTAACTGCTTGATGTTGGGTAGTATATTCTATATATGTCAATTAAGTCTAGGTTATTAATTGTGTTATTGAGTTCTATAGTTTCCTTATTCAACTTTTGTTTGGAAGATCTGTCCATTGGTGAGAGAGGTGTGTTGAAGTCTCCCATGATTATTGTATGGTGGTCTCATCCTTGGGAGTAACTAGAGTTACAGGAATGCACAATTAGTTGAGTTTGTATACTCAACTTTAAGCATGTTACAAAATAGCCATGTACAGAGTCATGCACTTCAGTACTGGTGATAGAGGTTTCTGATGCTTGAGGATCAAAAGTTTTAGATTAGCCTTGACAACTGAGAAAAACCCTGTCATAAAACAAAGAAGAAAAAGATCTTGGAGTATAACTCAGTGATAGAGGAGTTATGAGTTCAATTCTTCATATTGCTAACGAAGTTAGAAATATGAAACAAAAATATGATTAAAATTAATACTATTAATATTTTAGTATATAGACTTTATAGACTTCTCTCTAGCTGTAAAAATTTTCCACAGGCATTAAAACCAGTGTTCTAACAGAAAAAAGAGAAAGCACAGAAATTTTACAGGATGAATTTTATTTTCAAATTAAATCAAGTTTTGAACTGTAACAATTTGTATAGATGAAATGAGAATCAACAGACTCCCGATTAAAATACTATTTCCTCATTATGTGTCAAAACAAGTCCAATGTTTAAATATTAGAAAATAAGACACCATTTAAGATGGGGTGATTTTAACAGCTCTCTTTCTGTTTGACGCCCCAATTCTGCCTTTGTGTGAACTGAAAAGAACCGGTATGGTGATGTGTTTCTGTAATTTCAGTGACTCAGGATATTTAGGCAGTGAGATATCACATTCAAGGACAGCTTCAGCAACTGAGTAAATACTAAAGCAAACAAACAAACAAACAAACAAAAACCACGACTGTGTTGGGCAAGGTGCACACAACCATAATCCCAGAAAGATGGGAAAATGAGGCAAGAAGATGGTAAATTCAAAGTCACCCTCAGCCAAAGTGAGACCCTAGAAAACTCAGTGAGACTCTGTCTCTAAGTATAATACAAAATAGGGCTGGGGATGTGGCCCAGGGTTAAGTGCCCCTGGCTTCAATCCCTGTTACAAAAAATAAAATAGAATAAAATGTGGCTGGAGGTGTGACTTTGTGCTTAAATGCCCCTGGGTAAGATCTCTGGTACAAAAGAAACAAAAATTCTGCTCTTTTGAATAAGTGTCACTATCTAACATCCAAGAGAATATGAAAATATTGATAACTCATCTAACCTAGAGGAGGTGAGTTTTGGCTTTGAGATAAGGTAAAGTTTAACCTGAAGTCCAGTAAAGTTACTTAGCAAATATTCTTGTGAGACTTAGAAAATATTCTTTCACACTGAACACCTATGTGAACCTCATCGATTATAAAAGGTACAATAATCATAAATGCCAACATGTAACAATTCTTCAGCTTCATTTATATACAGAAAGTAGATGATATGTTTTTCCTCCTACTCTAGAAAAATGTAGAATGCGTTTCCAAAACGTTGAATATGGTCTCTTATTATTTTTTTTATGAATTATGTAATGCTGTTTGCTAAGAAAGAGCAGTCAGGTATCTGGTCAAGAAACATTTGAATGTTTTCATTTTTGCTTTCATAACACTGTTACCTCCATGAGAACAAGCCCACAATACTTTTTTAATCATGAGTTATTTTGGGAAAAAACATCAGGGTGTTTTATTGGCAGCCAGATTATACTCTAAAGTTCAGTCTATTTACCAACCATCAGCTAATCATATGCAGCAAAGATTCCAGGTGAACTGAGCCTAAATTGACGACCATCCCAAATATGAGCTAATAAGTTTTAGAATGAGTTTATTAGTGACAGATAATTACTTAATTTATTCACTATAGGTTGGATGCCAGGTTTCAATCACATGATGTGCAGAGGTTGTATGAAAAACAGCAGTCATCTTATAGACAGTGATTTATTTTTTCTTCATTAAAATTTTGTTGACTCTCTTAATAAACTCTATTGAACTATAGAAAAATATTTATAGACATATATGCCTTTAATTGTGAAAATATTCTCCCACTACCTTATAAATTTGGTATGAATATTAGCACAATTATAAAAGCTAAATATCTCAATTCTGCCTCTAGGGTCAAGGTAAAATTGCAAATAAGTTTCCCTTTAATGTATTTATATCATAGAGTCTGGGCTACTGAAAAATCTGAAGACCTGGCACCATCCACCTCCTGTGACATCAATTCTTTATATTTACTATGTGGGATCTGAAATGGGAATGAATCTGTTCTTAGAATCTAGTGAGAAATAATGTCCACATTTGTACAGTTTTGGGTTGGAGCTGCCAGCTGTCTCAATGTGCACTGTCTCTCCTGTTCTTTGTCCCTGTTGAGAATATGTCCAGGAAGTGTATTCCATCACCTAGGACATAAAAATGAGTGGTTCAGGCCTTTCATCTTGCTGATGTCAATAAATCCATAGCTCTCAATGTGAAATTTGGATACAGTAAACTGAGATATGCCTGAGACTTCAGGTAAATAGTGAATATTAAGATGGTTTTCCAAAAGTGCATGTATGTATTAATAAATTCATAGTGTCAAGCAATGATAATATATTGAATATAGAGTTTTTAGTTACAATTTGTTTAAGCTCTTATTTTATTTTTCTCCTTCTCCTCCTTTTCCTCCTCCTCCTCCTCCTCCTTCTTTTTCATTTAAGGACAGGATCTTACTGAGTTTCTTAGTGCCTTACTTTTTGCTGAAGGTAACATTGAACTCACAGTTCTCCTGCAACCACA